>NC_137981.1:35826637-35981637 GCF_963924665.1 Micromys minutus
GTCACCAAAAACAATGGCAAAGTCCAATAACACCCCTCCAAGGCTGCCAAGTTGTTTCTCCCTTCAGGAGGGCACATTGAACATACCACAAATGTTTACTGAAAAGAAAGTCATTAACTAATAAATCCCAGAGAGGAACACTCCGTCAGCATCAATACCACCCAGGAAAACAAGCAGAGAGGCTGTCTCAGTTTACACTCGTCCCCTGCAAAATGACAAAAACCTTGGGCAGATGACAGATGATGTGTGGTCTGGCGAGTGACTCATGCCTATGAAAATGTCTCCAAAAAACAAGGATCGAGGGCTAGTTTAATGTGCACTTTGGGGAGTCAATCTTGTTCTATGTAAAAGCCACACCCACCCAGCAGAAAGGCAGTATCTTGGCTTGCAAGAGCCCTGGGCCCAGCAGAAGGGATCTCTTCACAGTTCTCCCACACAAATGGTGGTTTCTAGATGCTTTCCACATGTGGGACTAAAACTGAAGGAAAGCTAGCAGCATTCAGACAGAGACAGGAATGTAGATTCCAAAGTCAGAAGCATTCCAGGGAGACAAACGGATTAGTTCTTTGGATGAGCTCTGCCCATTTTAGCTTTCACTGTGGCGTTTGGGATAATAAAGATTCAGCACTTTGACCAACCAGAGACTGTCTACAATAAATAACTGCAGGTCCTATTTTGATTGTTGTCATCAACACAAGCTGGCTGAGTAAGTGCAGCGTTCATATAGCCCTGTCCCCCACACATGGCTTCCCAATGGGGACTCGTGATGGATGAACTTTGGACCACTAAAATTGCATGTGCATACAACCCAGTGAGAATGTAATTTTCATCTGTGCCAGCAGGGGCAGCTGCTCTAGTTGGTCTTTGAACCTCCATCCAAGCTCACTCCAGAGACTCTGTCCTCTGTTTTGTCAACATGTTACTACACATGTCAATCTGGCACTCCACTGGGCCACAGTGGCTCATGTCTAGGAAGTGCTGTATGCTGGATTTTCCAAGGGGTTGGGTATTACACAGACTGTGTCTAAGTGTTCACCCCAATCATTTCTTCCTAATCTCCCTTTTCTTGAGTTTAATGGTCCCCCAAAACAAAGCCAAACAGAGATGGATGTGCCGATGACAGAACCCTAGCTCAATGAGAATAGCAAGATCCTGGGGACTAGCCATAGGTACAATACGCCTCACCTATTCCTGGCCACACAGAACTCAAGTCCCCCAAAACTACAAAGCCTGATAATTCACCCCTCAGTTAAAGCAGGAAACAGTCGACACAGGTAGTCAGGCTCTAAAAGAAAGTGTGTGTAAATAATGGGAACAAACAAAATATAGATTCCAGAGGCTCCATCAATAATTGCCAGCTGGGCTCCCACTGCACCATTTAACTGTAAATCCATACTCACTAAGAATTGCATCACAGATCATAAATACCTGCTTCTATCATGTGGCCACATCCAGCTTTGCCCCGGAAAATCATTAACTGGCAAAGAAAGTTTGCAGTTTAGAAGATAACAGTAATGAAATGCCCGTGTCTGCATTTCCTACTCATGGTCAGAAGAGCAGAAAGCAATCTCTAAGTGTATATATTTTAACACGCAATCATAAACAGCTACCAGAACCTGCTGCACATGCTCACTTATAGTAGGCTACTAACTTTTTGTTTCATGCCACATTGACGGGCTTGACAGTTTTTCGAAGCATTTATAACTGCAGCAGTGTTGATCTTATTTAAAGAGAATATTAAATCAAATCCCTTGTCATCGGCATAAAATCTCCTATAGTGTCAACAGAAGGCGGCTGTTTTTATTGATTCCTTGATACAAAGGACGAAGGAAGCAGACAGATACTGCTCTGTCTAAGAAAAGGAAAAAAGAAAAAGTCACAATTAAAGTCCCATGAAAACTATTAGTCACTGTAAAGGTCACCATCGACTTTTAATGGCATCCTAAAAGGAAACAATATGCTTCTTTTCAATGTCAGGAGCGAAGACAATTAGATACTGCGCTTCCAGGATAGGCATAAGAAAGAGGACCAAGAAGCTTAAACTAAATACTTGCCACGTCTAAAGGCAATGCTAATGAATTCTAATTCACATCATTCAGTGCACTGTCTGAGCTTGTGATAAGGGAATTTGCCGGCAGAGAGACGAAGGGAAACAGTGCGAACCATCAGCCATACTTGGTTTGACTGACTGTGCCATACCACACGTGGATTTTCTGCAGGCCTTGAAGCATTCCAGACCAGAGGTGGCACAAAGTGAGGAATGCAGAGTGAAGTTTCACCCAGGGAGTGAGCCCTACTGCCCTCCATTGACCTCAGCTATCTCCCTTATAAGAGGGCTGAACTGGAACCTAGTGCCTTTAGCATGCGCACATACAGATGTACTACTATTGCACATTTCCTGACTGTTAGAGACACATCTCTCTACATCGAAGTTTTCTTAGGCCTATGTTAAAAGAATGGTATAGAGGACTTTGAGTCAACATCAACCTTGAAGCTCCCAGGGGGCGAGGGTAATCAGGCTGTTCTCATGAAAACAGATAATGTGCAGCCAGAGAACACTACAGGAGGAGACTGAGCTGTCTTCAGTTGACTAGAATGCTTGAGGAAGATCCCACAAAGACTAGAACTTGGGGGAGCTGGTTTCTACCTGTCCCTAATGGGAAGAACATAGTCGTGTGGATACCAGTGGAACACAGTTGAATCTACAACTCATCTACAGATCTTCAAACATAGGGGCCTGGGGTCTTTTCTGAAAATCTCTTACCTGCAAAGCTATTGCCACTAAATGTCTTAAACAGAATTATCAGTTTAGGAATCCTTAGGAGCAACTCAGCACAAATACCTGTATATCACAGCACAAATAGCCATGCAGAACAGTGCGAGGAAGCCATTATAGGAAGGCAGTGTGTTAGATGGATAAATGGTTCAGTGGATAAAATGCTTGTCACAAACATGGGGACTTGGGTTCAGGGCCACTGAATCCATACAAAGCCAGATGTGCTAGTGTGCACCTGTAATCCCAGTATTCCTAGGAAGAGATGAGAGGTAGAGGCAAGACAGACTCCGGATGCTTGCAGGCCTGATAACACAGAGCAGTATAAAAGGACTCTGTATCCTTTAAACAAGGTAGGAGGTGAGGACTCACACTGAAATTGAAATTGTTCTGGCTTCTACACATGTACCATAACATGCATAAAAACAAACATACAGAAAGATAAAGACACAGAGAGACAGAGAGGCAGACATACACACACAGAGACAGAGAAAGGGAGAAGGGGAGAGAGAGGAAGGAAGGGAGGGAGAGGGAGGGAGAGAGGGAGGGAGGGAGGGAGGGAGGGAGGGAGGGAGAGGGAGGGAGGGAGGGAGGGAGGGAGGGAGAGAGAGAGAGAGAGAACTTTTATAAAAAGAAAGGCAATGCTATGGCAGCTACATAAGAATTTGTTCCCTGATCTGAAGGTTAATTAGCTCTCCAGTAGTTCTAACTGGGAAATTGTTGATATAATTCTTGCAAAACAGTAACAAGTTTTAAACAAGCTAGCCTGGTAGGATTACCCACTGCTTTTGCTTTAATAACAATGTATCTCCTGCAAAGGCTTCTGTACAGAGTCATGGAAGTACCCAGTACCCTTCTTTCTTATACCATTTCGTAGACATTTCAAAGTTACCTCAAAATAAACATGCCTAGAATCCAGTTTGTTGAAAATTGCTACCATTAGCCCTTGGTCTCTTCCTGTTCCCCAGATACGTGAATGACCTACCCTTAGTAAACCACTTATTAGACCACAGTCTATGAAAGTACTACTTGTGCAATGTCAGAATGCTGGCAACTTTGAGAATTGAACTTATTAATGATGATTAGAAAACAAAAACAGAGAAATCGCTGACATCCATCACTTCTTCAACTCCAACTCTACCAAGCCACACCAAGTTGGTCTACTCCTAACACCTCCAAGGCTTCTGTTTATGACAGAATCCTTGCCACCATAGGTCAAATCCCCAGCAGATCTCACTTGAGACACTCTTAACAGCTCCTCTGTCTATTGTCACTCCTACTATCTGGACATGGTCACTCCATGTTTGTGACCTGTGCTGGTTAGTTTTGACTCTAAACAATCTAACCCAGCTGGAAAGAGAGTAGCTCAAATAAATAATTTCCTAGATAAGATTGGCCTCTAGACATGTCTGTGAGAGAGTTTCTTGGTTGATGATTGATAAGGGAAGGCCCAGTTCACTGTGGGTGGTACCATTCCTACATAAGTTGTATAAGAAAGCTAGCTGAGCACAAAACACAGAATCTAGCAAGAAACCATTCTTCCATGGTTTCTGTTGCAGTTCCCACTTGATTTCCTGCCCATAAATCTCTCAGTGATAGATTATGACCTGGAAATGTAGGTGAAATAACCCCTGTTCTCTTTCCAGTTGACTTTTGTCAGACTATTTTATCACATGACTAGAAGACAAAGTAGAACATGAGCATATAAACTCCAGACCTGCTTATGTCACCTTAAGACATCTCAGTCTGCTTCTCATTGGATGAAGACCAGGAACTCTTAGGATCCAGCATGAGCTTTCCAATTCCCTTGTCTACTGTCCTGAATTCTTTGTCACACTCTCCCTGCCCTCAGTAGTCCAACAATGGCCTTCCTTCAACATCTGAACATGCCCAACAATTCTGTTCACACCTTTTCCTCTTTTTCTTCCCATTCACATTGCAGACATCCCTTCCACGGTAGATTGCATTTTGTGAGAACTCCAGTAGTGGGCCTCTTAATTCAGTACCCTACTTCTAAAACTTGAAACCTTTAACAACTCATAAACCAGAGGAGTTGAGTTTTTATTTCATAATATACCCTGAAAATTGTATAGCATGTCTTATCCTGGGGAAACCTTGAGTGACCTCCCTTAGCAATTCAAATACCACTTCACATCCATCATAGGAACAGAAACACATCCCTTTGTGCCATATGCACAGTTAAAATGGTCATATGGAAATGCAGGCTTGAGTGAGTGACTCTTAAGTGCTTTATTTTTCTCCCTAGAATGCAAGCTCCTTGAAGTCAGGGCCAGTGTCAGACTTTCAGTTACCTACAGTTTTATCCCTATTTCCTGATATGCATCAGGCAATAAGTGATAGATAACTGAATCAATGCTTTTTAGAATCCTGACATCATACTTACTATTAAAGTATATCCTGAAGGCCAATTCTACAGCAGGAACTAGAAGGAAACAAGCCAATATGATGATAGGTAATTCTCATGCAACCCTACTGACATCACATGCCATGTTCAGACTATATTTTACAGGCATGGCTTTGGACAGGAATTTAGGACAACCCACATCTTAGCAGATAGGACACATCCAGAGCAGAAGTCAGAAGAAGTTGGAGCCTCGGACACTAGGAAGAACATAAAAAAATCTACCAAGATAAAACCTAAAATTAAAACTTCTGGTGAGCAAAACATTCTAACCGGTTGGTCTCTTTGTAGAGCATAGTCAAGATTGTAAAATGCTTTGGTACATTTTCCCAGAGGTAAAAATAAAGCAATGTTTTAAGAAACAGTAACAGGACCAGGTTCAGGTATGTATCGGGTGCTTGCCAAGCCTGAGGACCTGACTTTACTCCTCAGAACCCACATAGTAGAAGGAGAAAACTGACTCCCACAAGTTTCCTGTGCCCACAGACATACACACACACACACACACACACACACACACAAAACAGAAAATGTTTAAATGGATTATTATAATTCTTCACAAAGCCTTAAAAATTGTCCTCATAATTATGTAAACAACCACATAAAAATGATTCTCTAGTGTGTGAAAAAATGTTTGAGCACAAAGCAATAACCTTCTCTCTTTTGGAAGAACATGTTTAACCATGCTGGTGAAAGTATGCCTTGACATGTATCACATGAGTGCACACCAAGCATGCTCAACTTTTCAAAGTGCTGTCCAACACTCAGAGGGTATGCAAAGGGATCTCAACCCATCTAAAGAACCCCTCCACAAGCGAGTGCTTGGACATCTCCACTGATGTCTTCAAACTGGATCTGCCCCGAAAGACATTACCCAGATGGAAAACATGTACACATTTCTCCAGAAGACAGGGCTGCCCCAGCCTCAGCTCTTGCAGCATCAAAACCCAAGATGGAGAAAGGAGTGTTGATTTTCCTAGGAGCTGTGCTTACTAAGAAGAAGGTGAGTTTTCATCTAAGTAGAAAGAATGCCCTTAACAAATGAATAATTCACAAATGCCCACATACTGTGCATCTCTGTAACAGGAACTCAATTGAGCAACAACAACAAAAAATAAAAAATAAAAAATAAACCCGCACTTATTGTGATACACAATAAGATCCAAATGCTCAAAAGCTGCACTTATCTCATTACTCAGAAATATGTCCAGGGCTTGAAATGAATAGCTATTTAATTTCAAATAGGAAAAATGACATTCCTCTATTTACACACCCCCTGTTGAAATCAACAACAACAACAAAAAAAAAAAAAAATGTAGGTATAGTATGTGTTCTGCGGAAGGCAGATCAAAGCAAAGCCTGAGCATGATTCTGCCCCATTCCCACAGACTCCCATGTGAGTGCTTGTCATTACATCAATTTAATCCCCTGCCACTTCAGGCCCTGTTCGTCAGGCTGAATGAAAAGCACAATAGCTGGTATTTAATGTGATGGTGTTCCTTTCTCTAGCCCGCCTCTTTAAAGCAGAAGTTTGTCAAATGTCCAAAATTCCCTTTACAGCTCATTTGAGATGCATAAACAATCCTAAAGACAGAAAGGAAGAAAAATAATAATTTGCCATCTTAAGGAGATTGGCTGCTGAGGGGAAGTATTGAACTCTGGGCATCTTGCTGCTGCCTTGTGATGTAGGTTATTCAGCCCCATGGCTCACCAGGCATGCCTGGGGCAGCTGTAGCTCTGACCCTGTCTCATTTACTGTGTCTGGACTCCTTGGCAGGACACTATCTTTCCTGACAATCCCAGAGGGAAAAGGCCGCTTCCTCTCCGCACGCCACATCTTTCCTGTGGGAACCCTGGCCATATGTCTACTGCCTGTGATGTCCCACATGCTCCTTCAAATGGTCAAGACTTAGAGCAAATTCAGCCATGGAACTGCCTTAGGTTAAAGTCACATTGCATTGAGAGGTGAGAACGTGCTGTTCATTTACCCTTACAGGCACTCTGAAACTCAAACAGGTAGAGACCAGAGGCATTTGGGGGAAAACAAAGGTTATATCCACCCTTCTGAGCCATTTTTGGAATATCCCAAAATCTACTGAGTGATCTGTCTACCAGCTGTCTGTGTCTCTGTGTAGAGAGCCACATATTCACAGCAAGAACTATGCACCACCCTAAGAATCATGAGGTGTTTTCCTTTATCCAGTTTCCAGTGTTTAAAATAAACTGACTATGGTTAGAGGGGAGTTCCCAGCACATATAGCAAACCACCTACATCCCCTGATGGTGGGTGATCTAAAGCCTTCAAATAATCAGAGGAACTCAGTGCTTTTGAAGTGAGGCTCACTTGCCAAAGGGGAATCTCCAGGTGATCCACCTGATTCTGATCTGTCACCCGGAATCCTCTGTCCCTCTGGACTATGTAAATGAGACATTGATGTAAGGAAAAGTCTTTGTATAGACATGTTCACTAATTACCACAGACAGGATGAAAAATCATAGTTCTCCAAGAGCTTTCAGAGATCTTCTTCTAGGTACAGAGAAGACTCTCTTCTCATCCAAGCCCATCTGCAGTTTGGGAACCAGACCATAATTAAGCACACATGCAATGACTATAAAGCAGAGAGAGTAGGTGGCACCTGATGTCTCATGGTCTACTTGATATCACGAGAAAGTAATATGACCTGCTTCAAAATACTAGTATAGGATGATGTCATTGTTCAACAGGGTTGGTCCAGCCTGAATGAAAAGGAAAGGTAGGCAGGGAGGTGGGGAGTCTTGGAAGAAGGAAGCAGAAGGAGGATCGGGGAGATTCAGGTGGAGGCAACATGAAAACAGATGTAGATGTTTTTCTCAGTGAATCACTAGATAGATAAGGTTGTTATGATTATTTATAAAAGGTTTTATGGGTCAATTTATCTTATTTAGGTAGGAAGCTTATATTTTTGTCAACTGGTTGTAAGCTTATTGTGTAGAGGAATTATGGATTGAGAATTTAACATATAAACCTGTTTGATGAGTTAATGATTGTGGAGTCATGTTTTTACCAGGCAGTGGAAGAGAGTGTATGAAAACAACACACTTAGGTAGTCATAGGTCATAGGACAAAAGCAGCTAAAGAGAGCTGAGTGTACCGCCTGGGAAGGGAATTGAGTAGAGAGGGGCAGCTTGCAGATTGTGTGACAGTGTCCAGTTGCACTCAGGTCCACACTAGAATAGTGTCTGCAGAGTGAGACCAATGTGCCAATAACAACAGAATATTTAGTGCAACATACTAGTGTTATCTCCAGAGAGAAAGTAACCATTTTGAAATATCAATATTTAAAATTTCCAATAATGAAAACAGGAGCCGAGGTCACAGAGTCTTTGTAGTCTTCTATACTGAGAAACTGGTGTCCTCATTTCAGGTTTTCTCAGGTGGGAACTAGCATTCTCTCTCTCTCTCTCTCTCTCTCTCTCTCTCTCTCTCTCTCTCTCTCTCTCTCTCTTCTCTCTCTTCCTCTCTCTTACACACAAACACACACAAACACCTAAGTCCAAATCTACTTTTGACCTTTATTAGCCATCAGGCCAAGTGTCTTCTCTAACTGAGATATATGGAAATGCCCACTTCTTTGGCCTATCTCCAACATTCTGTTCATAATTGTTATCAATTGCCATACTCCAATTGTGTTGCTTTGAGTCGTGTATGAAGTGGGAGGGGGTAAGTGTGGATCTTAGACGACCACCATACAAGAAATACTTCTCAAGTCATAATGCCCTGACTAGCAAGTCCCTTAAAGTGGGGACATCCAGAGAGGGACATATTTACATCCATTTCCTAGCCCTTTCTCAAAGCCACAGCACTTTTAAGGAGGACTTCTGTTCACTTAGTAGATGAAAACTCAGTAGATGAGAATTCAGAAGCCATGGAGATTGAACAACTTGGTTCTGGTCTTCTGGGGAATTCTTGCCCTCCAAGTACTCAAGACAGAGGTATCCTGACCTAAGACTCTTCCGAGAAATATCTATGACAACCATCTGTCAAGGAGTACTTAAGGAAGAACATGGTGATTTGTATCAGAGAAGTTATCTTCTGATAGAACCAGCCACTGACTCCTTTCTTTCTGCTGCTTATATTTCCCCATTATTATCACCTAGCCAGGGTCAAATGGTTATTCAAAGAGACCATTTCCACTGTGCACAGAGAAAATGTCTTTCCTATCCCAACTTGGATATTTGACCTAAGAAACTCAAACTTGCTAATACAAAAACAGACTTTTATTGAGGTGAGGGGGTTAACTTGGTTTGATTTCATTTGATTTTTTTGAAAGTGAGTCTCTCACTACTACATAATCTAAACTGGTCTTGAACAGACAATCCTCCTGCCTCAACTTCCCTATTTCTAGGATTATAGTCACGGGGAAACAAAGGGAACTTATCCACTCTTGTTAGAAAGTATGGGCTTCAGCCAGTTTGAATTCTGTAAACACTGCCTTAACCATATAAATAGAAGTAGTAAGTCTGTCCCAGAGCCATCCCCAGGGCTCCAGAACTTGAGAACAATAGCATAACATATTCATGCAAGCACACACACACACACACACACACACACACACTCACACACACTCACAGGAGCTTTGTACAGTGAAAAGGCAGACAGGAGGAATCCTAGCCAAGGCAAGGAGGAAAATCGAACTCTTGAAAATTACAAAGCAGAAGATGCCAACAGAGATCCCTCACTGTCGTGGCTGCTTACTGCAGCCATCTCTCCTCGTTTGGGGAGGACATTGGCAGGCCTGACTTTTGTCACCAGTCACTCCGCACTCGCTTTAATTACGCGGCACACAAACAGACATTTTCTTTCTGATCACATAAATCACATTGCTGTGACATGGGGCTCAATAGGCACGGCTAGAACAATGTGGTGAGAGCTATCGACTCCATCACTCAAGTCCACAAGGTGTATCATTTAGCCGAGAGTGATAATTAGACGCAGAATATACTGAGAACTGTCAATAGTCGTGTCAATAGGAGAACTCTTAGCATCTAACACCCAGTGAATCAATGGTGTTTTTCAGCTATAAAATCAAGAAAATGATAGCTTTCAAATGAATGGTGGAAAGGAAACAGGAGCCTCCTTGGGGAGGAATAAAACAGCTCAATTTTCCCTCACTGAGTGCCTCTCCGACTACCTCACTCAATGGAAAAGGTCACAAAGCATTACAGCAAAATATCTGTGAAACAAGATGTACAACAGCGCGGGGACATGACATGCTGCCTGGGCACCCCACAAAGGCCTCACTAGCTTTGACCTGACAGGAGCTTCGGATGGGGACGGCAGGTGGCAGACCACAAAACAGAGATGGGCGTGGGGAGACAGAGGCAGACCTCGGCCGAGCTGCAGGGAAAGCATCATATAAAAGAGGCAACACATGCACTCTTGGGTAGGGGCTCCTGAGCCCAAGGGCACAGGAATAGGTGTCTCAATGGGGACGCCCCCCTCCCCCACTTAGCAGTACTGCACCGAGGCTCACAAGCAGAGTAAACAATAACAAAGACGCATGTAGGAAGTTCCTTACCAGCCACTTAGGGTTCTAAGTACTGTGCATATGTTAATCCACATAGCCCACATGCACACCCATATGGGAAGCTGCTCACTAATCCCATTACACAGGTGAGGAGAGTGAGGCATGTAGAAGCTTAGATAATTTGCACAGTTGCTACAGAAAGAACGTAAACAGAGCTGGAAGGCACACACAGGCAGTCTAGGTCCTGAGACTGCTCTGACCCACCCACTCCTCCTCAACTGCCAGTGTGAGCACCTGGTTCCCTTGCCTTTCTCTTGCAGCCAGAGAAGGCGGCAGGTGGACCAGTTTGAAAAGCTGAGTGACAGTGCTTGGGTGAGTCCAGCAACTTCTTGGGATCTGTTTCCTTAGAGAACTCGTCAGCACCCACTGAGCTTGCTCCGGACCGTATATGAAGTCTGACACCACACCTTTTTTTTTCCTGTCATTTGGCAGTTCAGTAAGCCAATCATGGGGAGGTTTATAAAGTCTCTATGTCAGGCCAACTAGATAGCTTGGTGGGTAAAGACACCCGAAACCAAGTCTGAAGACCTGAGTCTGGTCCCTGGTCATGATGGGAGAAGAGAACGGGTCCTCATAAGCTATTCTCTGACCTTGACACGTGTACAAACATAGACATAGAAAAACAAGTAATGATATGATTAAGGCGTTTTAATCCTCACAGCACCCAGCTCCTGCTGGCTGAGGCAGAGCTCACATGAGATCTCTCTCTCTCAAGCTGAGCTCTCACGGAGCGTCCTCCTCTGGAGGCAGACAGGAGATTTTGCATTGAAAATTACCAGAAATGAGACTACTGCATTTGGTGAGTACTCAGTAAGTAGTGGGGGGAGTATATGGATAGAGACAGATGAGGCAGAAGGGAGGGGTCCTGGAAACAGACCCACATGCAGAACACATTAATGCATGCATCTGGTCAGGCTCACAATAGCGCCTCAGTAATTAACAAATCGAGAGAATGCGCATGAGTCTCAACTTCTGGCTTCATTCTAAGCTAGCATTTGTTTAACTGATTACTGGTACAGTTTCCAGGGGCTCGAAATGTATTAAGTTGGTAGAATACAAAGTAGTAAATTTCATTTCAAGTAGCATTTATTAAGTACTTATCATGTGGGAGCACCGGGCTTGAATTTTTTTTTTTTTAATACTGGTTGCTTAATCATCTTTGTTCTTGAAGCTATCATTTCAATTTGGGGGGCAAAACACTTTTTGATGTGATAAAGGAACATTGCCTTCAGTAAAACAAACCAACTGTCATTTCATGGAGAAGAAGGCAGTGTTATGATTATTTAATGAGGGGACATTAGCTAGGAGACATTTGTGGTGACTTACAGGGACTACATTCAAATCTACCACCATACTCCAGGCTTTTATCCAGGGCTCTTGCTTCTTTACATGTGTTCTTCTACATCTCAGGAGAGTCACAGCTGTGTCCCTAGCAAGGCCAGGAGGTCTGGCACAGCTTGGGGCAGCGGGTAGCAGCATTCTCAGCTCATAGGCATCGCCCACACCCTCATATGTCACCAATCTGGACTGCTTCCCGGAGCCTCTCTTCTTTGCCCGCTAGAGTCTTAGAGGCTACATGATATATTTCCTCTTAAAATAAATAAAGAGAAGACCATCCAAGGTCTCCATGTTACACAGGAAAGGAAAAGATACTGTCTATGGCTCACAGCCCTTCTTTGAACTTCACACTAACCATTCCCTCTGCCTGTCGTGCACTTCTAGGAGAGTCCACAGTCTCTCTTACATGGCAGGTTTTAGTATCTCATCATCAAGACCTGGCTTTAAGGTGGTGCCATCAGAAAAGCTCATCCCGATGCCCTCACCAGTGGCTCTTCTCACTATAATATTTATCGAGAGCTGGAAATTGTTTGTGATTTCCTATTTATTTTCTTTTCCCTCCCACTACAAAGGAAACTTCACGAGTTGATGTCTTTATTTTATGTGTGTCTGGACTATAATGTGCAGAAAAGCTTTCTATCTGAATTGCATGGACAGGTGGGGAAATGGGTGAATGTATACATGTTTCTAGATATGCAAACAACAATAAAATTAAAGGTTATTTTTTTAAAAAAAAATCACTGAAGAAATGAGACAGGAGTTGAGTCACTTAATGACATACGTCTTCATGGATCATAGCTGAAGGAGAGGCAGGGTTCCTACTGTAGAATCTTACATGCTAGAAGGAGACAGTATAGCCTTAACATCCCACAGTACCAGGAAGAATACAGAAGATACACCACAGATGCCTCCTGTTGGCCTCATGTCAGCCTCACAGAGGGATAGAGCAATAGTTTGAATAGAATCTTCCTTTACAGTTAGAAGAAAAGTACTCTTGTTCTACCTCTGATGGATAAGAATTAGCATTTTACTCACAATGATATTGTTTATTTATATGTAAACTATGTTTATTTACATGTATTTATTTACTGTAGATGATAACTAGTAGAAAGTACTGGCGATCAAATACAAGCAGGTAGAGTGGAGGGTGGTGGCCTTTAAGAATGGTAATACTACCTTGATAGGCCACTCCAAGGGAGTTCCTCCAGGGTGTGCACTGTGTGCAGCAGCCAGATCCTCCTGGGTTGACAACTAGGTTTCTGAGATGTCAAAGTGGTAAAAACAAAATCATGAAAGGGAATCCCAGAAGGAGGGATGTGGTAGAGACAGAATGTCTGTGTGCACCTGCTTATGAAACCATTACTAAGTCTTTGAATTGGGACTATGCAAGGCCAGTTCATATTGTCTGGCCTAACTGAGCATGTGAAAGGTCACACATTTTTCATCATGGAGGCATGAAAGACTGGTGTATAGCTATAGGGAGATGAGAGTGCTTGGTAAACAAACTCCTTGGGATCCTAGTCCCTGAAGGGAAATGTTTGAAAAGTGTAGACATTGCCTCAACATTATGGTTTTACACTAGGATTAATTACCAAATTAAAACAGATCTTTGCTCCTTAGGGATATAAACAATCATCCCCAACTTTAAGGCAATCAGCCAGGTACAAATATAAACCTAGGATAAAAGTTGGTGCTTTGCAAAGAAACATGAAAGAATTAAAAGTACCTGCAAAATGGTAATACAAGCAAAAATACCAAATACATCAAAATAGCAATACAACCAAAAATATCAAACACATCAAAAGACAAACATGTTACTTACTGTTAAAAGAGAGTTCAGACAATAATAAAGATTCTGAGAGAATTCAAAATAAATAAAAAGGGCTTTAAAAATATTGTATATATAAGAAATTCAAGAAAAAGACATATAATGAGTAGGCAAACAAGAAATATCAATAGAGAAATTAAAACTATAAAGGATTACATTAAGTTCTCAGTAGTAAAATAACTGAAACAAAAAAAGTCGCTGAATAATTTTAACAGCAGACGGAAATAAGGTAGGGAAAGAGGTACATTTAGCTTGAAGAGAGATCAATAATATTAGAAAAGAGGTCAAAACAGTTATCCAACCTGAAAATATATTAAAATATATCAGACAAACATGGAACAATCGTAAGATGTCTAGCACATGCAGTCAGAATTTGGGAAGTGAGAAGAAATAGTAAAGCAAAGATACTTTTTGAAAGAGACAGAAATCCCCCAACCCCATATTTGATAAAAACAATATACTAATGAATGGGGTTTCATCAACTCCAAGCAAGGTAAACATCAAGTAAAAACTTTGAAAATCAAACTTAGAAAGTAAATCTTAAAAATTATTCAGGGGACAAGGACCATTAATACACACAGGCAGAGTATCACACAGTTGACAGCAGACTTGTGTTTAAAAACAATGAATGTCAATGGACAGTTGAAATCTCTCGTAAAGTCCTGAAAGAAACAGTTGAGTCCAGGTCAGGGCTCTTCTCGCTGTGTGTAACATTCCAGGCTTGATCCTCAGGATCAATAAAACAACAATAGAAGCAAAAACAACACAGAATTTCATATGCAAGAACAATAGCTTTTGGGCACAAGAAAATAGAGACTGGAATTGCTGTTAGTCATATGCTCTCTACCTGCAGGATCAGAGGGGCATCCCAAAGTACAGGGCTCTCAATGAACTACCAGGAAAGAAACTTAAATCTCCAAACACCCCTAGGCAGCAGAAATCAGTGGCTGGCTTTCATTTGTCCCTCCTGCACACAGAGCCACATGACGCCAGTTAGAGCTCCCATGTGATTAGGAACTTACCAGAACTCTTGTCCCTAGAGAAGACTGAGTCACTCTCTTTTAGCAGCCATTAGCTACCTGTAGCTTTTCATCTATGGATGGAGCCTTATGAAATTTATTCAACCATATTGGGATGTCAAATAGTGTTATCATTGGGCAAGTCTTGTATAGATGACCATATTGTTCATAATTCACGAAGACAACATATACAGATGACACTATCTCGTAGCAGAAATCCTGGTCCTCTTTTTTACAATCCCTCTATATTTCTTTTTGTTGTTGCTTATTTTCTTTTATATACTGTGTGTGTGTGTGTGTGTGTGTGTGTGTGTGTGTGTGTGTGTGTGTGTGATATAAAGGAGAATCTGTAGGAAAGGAAGAAAACCAGTGAGGAGAAAAGGCAAAGTAATAGTGGGTGGCAAATACAAGAAATAATACAATCATACTTATATGTTTATTTACACATAAAATTGTCACAGTGAAATTCATTCTTCTGTAAAATGATAATTAAAATGTTCACATTGTTACATTTATACCAAGTTATTGTAATAACTCTGAGTAGGTTGCAAAATCAGGCAAAGTTGAGGGTATAAATTTTAATCTCTAAAGGAGACACTGGAGGGAAAATGGCTTAAAAATCAGCAAGTGAATTAAAATAAAATGCCAAACAAATTCAATTCATTTAAAAGAAGTGGAAAAAAACCTAAGAGATAAAAGTAGACAGTAAAAACACAAAATACTGTGTCAAGTGATAGACTTAGGTGAAAGCATTTTAATAATTATATGAAACATAAGTGACTGAATACTGTGATAAAAAAGAAAATACCACAGAAAAGAACAGAATACACAGTCCCAATGAGTGTTGCCTTCAAAGATGATGTCATAAGCATACAAAGAGGATGAAATAACACAGACACTAGGAAAAGGCAAGCTTCAAAAGGCATTAAAAAGATGGTGTGGCTACAGTGATAACAATAAACATGAACAGCTAAAAGTAAATACAAAGGCTAGAAATACTGCTGAAAATTTAAAGAGGGATGCTGCTCAGTGAAAATGCTGCTCAGTGAAGATGCTGCTCAGTGAAGATGCTGCTCAGTGAAGATGCTGCCCTGGAATGATGTTGCATGGTTAAGATGCTGCACAATGAAGATGTTGCACAGTGAAGATGCTGCTCAGTGAAGATGCTGCACAGTGAAGATGCTGCACAGTGAAGATGATGCTCAGTGAAGATGCTGCACAGTGAAGATGCTGCACAGTGAAGATGCTGCACAGGGATGATGTTGCATGGTTGAGATGCTGCACAGTGAAGATGCTGCACAGTGAAGATGCTGCACAGTGAAGATGCTGCACAGGGATGATGTTGCACAGGGATGATGTTGCATGCTTAAGATGCTGCACAGTGAAGATGCTGCTCAGTGAAGATGCTGCTCAGTGAAGATGCTGCACTGGAATGATGTTGCATAGCTAAGATGCTACATAGTGAAGATGCTGCACAGTGAAGATGCTGCACTGGAATGATGTTGCATGGTTAAGATGCTGCACAGTGAAGATGTTGCACAGGGATGGTGCTGCACAGTGAAGATGCTACACAATGGAGATGCTGCACAGTGGAAGTGCTGCACAGTGACGATGCCATATAATGGTGATGCCGTATAATAATGGTGTTATATATGGATTAGCAGGGTATACCATGAAGAGCACACACAGGACATAAATGTAATACATGGCATCAAAACAGATAAAGCATGAGCCACACACGTTTAGAAGGTAAAGCTGAAAAATGCATAACTGCCTTTGATAAAAATGTATGCCCTTTGGTAACTGATGGACTTATAAGAACAAAATCTAGTTAGGGATGCAGTGAATCCGAATACTGCTGAGTGATGTCTATAGGCCAAACAATGGCAGAAGACACATTTCCCCAAGTACACAGGGCATATTCCTAAGAGATCACGTGTAGTTAAGACTCTATAAATTTACAAATTAACTGTATCTCTATAGGGCTTCACCTTACACCAGGGTGGTCAGGGAATAACTGTGTTTACCAAAACAAAACTCAGAGACCCACTTGCCTCTGCCTGCTGAGTGCTAGGACTAAAGCATGTGCCACCACACTCAGCCACAAATGCTGAATCCTTAAGGGTACATTTTCTGAAAAAGCAGCATCCATTTTTAATTCACCAAAATATGACTTCTTCAAAAAGCACAAATAATTGAAAATTCAGGAGCTCTCAGTTTGAAAAAATATTAGATCGAAAACAAAATCACAGAAAGTTAAAAAGATACTGCAACGCCACATAAACTAGAATAGAAAAATAGAAAAAAAATATAGATGCTGTGGGAAAGTCTGCAACTTCATTATAAATACGAGGACCATAACACCATTATTCAAGGTTCCATGTTAATAAGCTAAAAGAAATAGCAAAGTAAGGGGAAAAGGCAGGAATCAATGAAATGAAAGACTAACAATAGAGAAAGCTAAGGGCTCTTCTTAACATCAGCAAAGTTGGTGGTACATATGACCTTGCATGAGATGCAGAAATCCTACATACCATACTTAGGAAAGGGGAATTTGAAATTAGAGTTGGTTGATACTATTCTAAAAGCCGTTACACTTCTAAGAATTCCATTCCAAAAGCTGAAAGGTGATCCCCAGACTGGAAGAAAGACTTTATCTGCCAGATAAAGAAACTATATCCATAACAAATAAGAAATACTTGCATTCAAAAGGAGAAGCAGCCATAGATCTGAGTAGATCCATCCCACAAAAAGATACAAAGAGGGCCAATCAACCTGACAAACATGAGCCATCTGGAGGGGATCATTGGGCATTTGGGGAGTGCTAGTTAAAAACCACATGAGATACATCATCAAGGCAGGAATGTCAATGGTCAAGACTAGGAGGAAGTGGTGAAGACAGGGCTCTGATGTGCTGATGGTGGGGATTGATATCCCTCAAGTCAGAAGAAAAAATAAAACCAAAGCATGTTCAGAGGAATGGATTAAGTAGAAATCATCATATTAAGTGAAACGTCCAGACTCAGAAGGTCTGGACGTTTCACTTAATATGATGAAGTGAATCATATTATGCCATCATGTGAAGTGAATCACATGATGCCAATTTTCTCACACTAGCAAATCCTAGATTTTAGTCTTTAGACCTGTGTGCAGGTGTCAGTCACTGAACTACAACAAGACCCATAAGAGGGAAAAGGAGATCTTCAGTGGGAGAGGGAGGAAGGAGACTGTGAAATCCATGTGACATCAGAGCCAGTTAGGTGAGGACATACTGAGTGAAAGAAGAGAGATGGGCAAGCTAAATAAAAACAAGGTGTTTATTAAAATATTGTAATCGGCCACGTTTGTTTATACACTGATTTTAAAATAAAATAAAATGCCATTTCTATTCGGATAGTTACCTTTAAAAAGTTAAACATAAATTTTACTTTACCATACTGTCTAACAATTCTACTACTTCACATCTACTCAAGTGGAAATAAGCATTTGGGGGCACAAAGATGTTGAAACAAATGTTTGTAGATGTATTCTGTCTGAACTAATCATAAAAGTGTTATGCATAAGAACTCTAAACTAGAAACAACCAAAATGCTCACCTGCTGCAAATAGTTAAATCAGGTGTGCCATATTCAGCGTGAGAAAACTACTCAGCAATGAACAGACACCTGTCATTGCATGAACAAACTCTAAAAACTTGATGCTATGAAAGAAGTCAGATGCTGGAGACCGGATACAGTATATGATTCAGAAAAGTCAGTAAGCGCAGAAAGAGATTTATGGGTTTGCTAGGTCAGGACCAGGGAGTGGCTGCAAAGAGACAAAACATTCAGAAGGGATCACGAAAATGTCTAACATTTGGCTGGAGCAATTGCTGCATTAAAATATTACTAAACTGAACATGTAAAAAGAGCACTTGTATATGTTACAAACTATTCCTTAAATGCCCTTGCTATAAATATTGATAATCCTTAAGTCAGCCTAATCAAGCAAATAGTAGAGGAAAAAACTGTGACCTCAAATAGGATTATCACCAAGAACACCAGAGTCATGGAAAGTATGAAAGAACACTATAAATATCTGCCAGTGAATTTATCAATTCATACAAACTGGGGGAATATCCATTTTTAAAATCAGCTTAAGAAACTAACAGAAGGGGAAGCAGAAAATTCAACAGGTTTATATTTATTGAAGAAGTTGAGCTACAGCTCATTCTTAAAGCTTTCTCTTGAGAGAAATGGCAGAACAAATACCCCACTTGCAAATTCCACCAAATATTTGCACACACAGTATGCAAGAGAAAGGAGAGCACCTCTGGACTCATCTGGAAATGAGTGACCTTTCTATCTAAATCTAAGAGAGCACAAGGAAAGGACAGTTCTCCATCATAAGCATAAACTTCCAAACCTTGAAACAATAGCAAATGGGACCCCTACACGTGTGAAAAGGGATGAGGCATCAGGACTAAGCCATTCATTGCCTCGAATACAAGGTGAGGTTAATAGTTGAAAATAAACTTATAACATTCAGCATATTAACAGAAAAAAATAGGAAAAGTCCACAGGACCTGTAGAAGCAGGAAAAATATCAGGCAAAATCCAAACGTCCCTCATGATAGAATGGGGACAAAGGACAGGTGGGAAGAGCCACCCAACATAAGCTCATGGTAACAATTGAAGGTTCTCTTGGAAGATGGAAGTCTAGTGAGGATGCCGGCTCTGACTGTTCATGTTCAGTGTCACGTCACGCTATCTAGGGCAGTGAAATAAGAAATCTGAACAACGATTCATATCCAGGGAAATTAATTCAACATGGATCAAAGACCAAAACAGAAAAGCTGACATTCTCAGAATTCTAACAGGGGGCAGGGAGGTGGTTCAGTCTGTAAATTTATGGCTGTGTAATCATGAAGACCTGAATTTGGATGCCCGGCACATACATAAAAAGCCAAGTCTAGCAATGAGCATGTATAATCTCAACACCAGAGAGGAGGAGAGGAGAATCTCTGGGGTTTGCTGAGCAGTCAGGCTATGCAAATCCATGCGATCCAGGCTCAATAACAGACCTGTCCCAAAAGGCAGAAATGGCTGAGGAACACTCCTGATATTGAACTCTGGTATACACACACACACACATACACACACACACACACATACACATACATGCACACTCATACGCACATAGGCATGCACAGATGAGTTGAGAAGACTAATGACTTTTGGGTGGATCTAGAATTAACCCAAAAGCTACTAGTTCATAGTGTAAAGGACACAATTTTAGTGGGACTCTGACAAGTTACAACAAATCCAAACCTATACCTACCCCTGTAACCTGCAACTACACTTCCAAATTTTAACCAAAAGAGAGAGACAGAGAGAGAGAGAGAGAGAGAGAGAGAGAGAAGTTTCACATGAATGCTTATAGTAGCCCATCCCCAAGATCTAAACCCTGAAAGCTAGTTATGAACAGGAATCAGTACCATGGACGAGACTTCTGATACGTGTGACACAGCTGAGTCTCAGAGACTTCTTTTTAATGGAAAATAAACACAGTAGTGTGCACTTATGCAAACGAACATGAACTGCCCGTGAACAATGCGTACCTATGAGGATTATCCATCACTGTGATGAAGGAAGTTTCTGCCATGGCGGAAATGTTCTGGATCTTGAAGTGTGCAGTTTCATAACAACTGCACTTACGATAATCCATGAACAGCACACAAAAGGCCTGCCCAGAGTTTATCTCAGTTTACTGGAAAGTAGCCAGAAATCTTACTCATTTAGTCTTCATACCCTTCCTCTGGGAGCTGAGGAGGTTTAATGGTGTGAAAATGGAAGATGTTACCTATGTGATTGATTCAGATGGGAGTTTTTCTGCTTTCCAGGCTGGACTTCAACTCATGATCCTCCTGCATCAGCCTTCTGAATAGGATCACCTCTCAGGCATGCTGCATGCTAACCAAGAACCAGTGGGAATCTGTCCCACACCCTTGGCTGCAGGCTGTAGCGGACAGACAACTCTCTGAAAGGATGGTGGTCCCGTGAGTGAGGAATGAGAACCCACGATGAAATCTTGCCAGCAGTCAAACGGTCTGGCTCCACAGTTGCCCATCACTTCTCTTTAGGCCTGCTGAGCCAGAGCCTCACAAGCCCCCACTCACGGTTCTACTCTGGTCACACACCCAGGAGTGGAGAAACATGGGGGAACTTGCCAAAGAGCCCTGATGCCTATCAAGATTAAAGGGAGAGTTAACTAGTCCAGGAAGCTGCCTGTAGCTTGCCCTTTGGCTCCTTCTTACTCCTTAGAGTGACTTAACACAGCTTCTGTTATGGGTCTAGACAGCAAGCCTCGCTATCACCTCCACGTTTAATAACTCCAATAAAAATAAGGGAAAGAGATGCCTTAGACCCACCTCCACAACTTTCCAACAGCTTTATCAGTCTGCTTCTAGAGCAACTTAGTGAGCTCTAAGAAGACCAGCAGAGCTTCTAATTGCCCCGGCATACCAGACAGCCTCCAGATTTCAGATTCTTCCCTGTGGTTCCTGTGACTGAGACACCTGCCGCTGCCATTCTCACCCTCTGACCTCAGCCTGACAGACTGCCCTCAGCCACTGATCTTGTCTGCAGGGTCTTCTGTGAGCAGAAGGAGAATGGCATGGCTATTGTAGCAGAACAAAACCCACATTCCCCAAGCTGTTCTGGAAAAACAGTAAGTATCAAGTCACAGCGCTCTTTCCCCTTGTAGGCAACCAAACCCACTAGGCTACACCACCCTCACTAAATGCCAGGCTGTTTTCAAAACACTCTTTTGTACCATCAGGTCCCCATCATTATCCACAGGCACGTATCGTGGTCCTTAACTTAGATATGAGAACACTGGGGCAAAAGGAAGTCAGCTTACTTAGACAAGCTCCCAACACTAGACCAGGGCATTGTTGAGGATGCCCCCAGGTTAGCTGGCACTTACAAATGTACTCCTCATCCCTCTGTTCCCCACACTGAGGACAAATGGATTTTCCCCTTTGAGAAGAGAATGTGCTCAGTAACATCAAAAAAGGAAGCTAATAAACGAAGGAACTAACCACAGTATCTCATTACTTTCTTAACTCAGAGGGAGCAGGAAAAACTGGCACTAGGGCAAAATACTGGCCTGAATATGGTTTGTTTTGATTCAATAAGCCAGACTGTGGACCCCACAATTACTCCTAGGGCTCAACAAAGTCCACTGAACTTAAGGCATTTAGAAAACGGATAATGAGCGTGTATGGCCCTATCCGGTACCCCAGCCCGCCCTCCATGACTGATGGCCAACATGGGAGTGGAAAGCCAAGAGGAACCTCAATGAAGGTCATTAGAAAAGGAGCTCCATGAATTCATGTGGGACATGCAGCTACCAGATCATTTGGAGTGCCCAACCTTTTGACCTTGTAACTCCAGGTCACCTACAAATATATTGGGCTGAATTCATAGCTATACTGAGACACTATAGTTGGATACACTCTATATGACACTTAGAGAATCCTGAGTGTTTGTGGACATGTTACTTCTCTGTGCAGAAACGGTGCAGGGCTTTCCTAAAAGTTTTCCTCCCCTGCGTAATTATGCTTTCGATTGTTAATAGCTGTAATTATGGAAGATGGCATTGTTGTGCTTGTAATTTTTCCTATTCCCCTTGGTATTTATTGATGACAAATGGCTTTATTAAAAAATAATGATAATTATCTTGTTTGGTTGTATATCAATATAGTTTCAGTTTTTCTTTATTACCAGTTATGGAATTTTATAGATTGCTAACATTTAGTTCTTTTATTGGCTTACAGCCTCTCAATGGTATAAAAAGAGAGGGTAGAGTTAATCATTTAATGCCTTCCTTTCCAACCCCTAAGCCCCACACCAACTGTCAACAAAGACAGAGTACACTCAGAATGTGTCTGTAAGAGGTTCTTAATTTTACTGCTAATTTCATAATTTTCACAATCAACTTCACACCTCCAAATTCTCCCTGAAAGGACCAATGTGTCACCAGATGGCAGAAAGTGAGAGGCTGTCCCTACATTAAGCTTCACACAAACAGTACCACAGCTCACAATAAAACCACTTCCACTACAGCGAGTTTGAAACCAGCTAAGCTAACTGTGAGAGAATTATATGGGAGAACAACTCTCACATTCCCCTCAAAGAAAGTGCTGTTGGATTAATTAACAATTTCTCAGAAGCAACAAGAAAGGGCCACCTTTGCTACAGAGGACAACCCAAATCTTATGTAATCTGTTCCTCTAGGAACCTGCTTTGAGCTCTCTCTCTCTCTCTCTCTCTCTCTCTCTCTCTCTCTCTCTCTCTCTCTCTCTCTCTCTCTCTCTCAGAAGCTGTCCACAGTGAAGAAGCCTACACATCTCTGTTTATAACTCTCCACTGGGCCACAGCTCAGTTCATATTCCCAGAAAAACATAAATCAATAGCCCAAATGTCACCTGGGTACCACTCCTCACAACTAGTATATTTGGCAGGATTTTTATATGAATGTGAAATCTAAACCTTCACATACCAAGAAGAGCCTCACGCACTCTTAGACTTGCTGTTCAAGTCTGACCTTCTAGGGAGGGAAGACTAAAAAGAAAATATCATAGTAGGAACCAGACTGTACTGGAAAAGTCCAAGCCCATAATCCAGAACCTCTATGAATCCTGCCACTCCCTCCTCCAGAACTGCCTTTGATAATACTCTGCACGCAGGGCTGTTAGAACGATCCACTGAGATAAATGTTAGGCTCATTCTTTCTCTTTAACCTTGTCTTAACATGTATTAGCTTACTTCTACGGCCTTAACTGGGAGTGGTTGCGTCTCTCCTCAGAGACATTTATCCACGGCTGCACAAATGTCTCTTGATCTCACCTTGGGGAAGGTGTGCCATCTGACACCTGTGAAGAGAGGTCAAGGAAGCCACTAAGCATCGAATGATGCATGGGCTCCTAAACCGTAATTACCTGGACCAAAATGTCAACAGTGCCAAGAAATCACATGGTGAGATGCACTTTTTTTTAATTATGGTTTCTTGTCCCAAATTCCGTCTCTTTAAACTAGAGGAGTAATGGTTAAGTGACCTTGTATCCTTGTGCACAGCTTTGATCTAGGGATGTCCTCAGCCATCTCGTGAACCTGGCTACCTGCTGCTCCTGTCCCCACAAAAACCTTATCCTCTGAGTTGTTCACCCCTATCTGTACCAAATCTGTTTCCTTTCTTCCTTCTGCTGCTCTCGGCGGCCCTCGAGTCAGATGTGCTGTGTGTCAGAGCAATGGCCTGTATTAATCAACAATCCTAAATATAGCAACAACAGTTTGAGAATCAAAGAATGGGCCCTGGGGACATCAATATTTGCACGTTCGTAATAAATACTTAACTATGCATCTGTGTGAGGCTCAATATGGCTGCAGGAGCAAACGAATATTTATGTTGATTTTTGTCAAGTTCCGCAGATAAACCATCTGATGTACTAAGCAATGCAGTCAAAGGTCCCGGAGATTATCTTGAATATCTCTGTGATATACACTTACTGGTTGACACACTTTGAGCTTTTTTAAAGTATTAATTAGTTTATAAATTTGTCCTCAGGGTCAGTGAAATATTTTTTCCAGTCTGCACACTAAACAGCCATCACTTCCCTATAATGTACACATCTACAAGTCAAACTGACACAATATTTAATGTTTAAGGTCTGGTTCCCTTATATATATATACACAGAGTATCACTATATAACTCTGGTCTTCCTGTGTCAGCTGCCAGGGTGTGTGGATATATGTCATTGTGTCTGGCTTCCATGTTTTTGTTTTCTCTTAATGTTGTGTGTGTGTGAGTGTGCATATATGCACATATGTGTATGTACACATACATATAATCCCATGAGCAGAAGGCTCCAGTTGCCACTTATTGTGCCTGGATCTAACATAGGTGCTTTATAGTCACCATTTCACCTTATGCTGGCCTTCTCTGTCACCCTTCTCACAGGGAACACAGAGAGTTAAGAGAAGTTTAATATGTCAAAGCCATACAACTCTGAAGTACCAGGTTAACCGCTCATATTCGGTGTGTCTGGCTCTAAACCCATGCACATCACCACACTAACAAACCAGTAGGAATCAGACCAGATGGCAAAATCTTCAAGGCCTTGAGCTGTATGGCCCTTACTTGTAACTTCTACATTGAAAAGGCTTAATCACGCTATTGTTTGCAAATGAAACAAAACTTTAAAAAGGCTAAATCTCAAACAACTAGGTACTTGATAAATGATTTGGGGTTGCCAATTCTAACAAGAGTACGTGCATCCCACAGAGCTAAGAGGTGAGTAAAGAAAATCAAGACCTGGCAGGGAAATCCTCTCTGCATTAGTGACTTACAAATGGATGTCATGCACATGTCCTGAAAAATAAAGTGTGAAGCTGGGAACAGGCCACTGCAGGTACCAGGAGGAATTCTGAACAAGTGGGACGTGAAGGCTTCCCAAGATAAGCTTAAGGGAAGTTCACACAGGTGAGGGGCCGCGGAGAGAGTATGGGTGGTGCATCCAGTTAATGGCTCCACTCAGGAAAACTCGGAGAAATCCTGTTAAAGTATCCCAGTCAAGGAACTTTAGAGACAGAAACAAGGAAAAAGACAACAGAGTACTGAGCCATCAAACATAGGATAAAGCCAAAATATATGGGAGCAGCTCAAGTCTCTGGACCCTGCAGGCTCATCAAGGAGGGTTGTCAGCACCAAGCTGGTGGTTTAAAATATCCTCAGGGATACAATAGACAAATATAAAGGGGTCTCTGTCACATTCCCTTGAGGACAACAAAGTTTACACAAAGGGTGACATATCAAAGCTGCCTCATTCTTTTTTCCACAAATTAATTGCAAAGGCCACGTGAGGACCAGTTGTATAGACCACATCAAGTCACTAGGCAGGCTCTTGATATGTCCCAGGTACCCAAGAATAGAGTGTATGCAGCAGACGTGATGCTAGAAATAGGTCCCTGTTCCTAAAGATGTTACATTCTAACAGAATGAGTTGTATATACCTAAAGATGTGTAGAGCACATCTAGTGCTCCCAGTGAAGGGAGTGGCAGCAAAGAGAAGAAGAAAATATAAGATTGAAAAGGAGAAGAGGAGAGTCCTCATATGCTTGTTCATAAGGGCATCAGCAAGTATTAAAAGGATGCAAGCTAGGCATCTGGGAGGTTTTCTAAACAAGACTATTGGTTCCTAGACAACAGAGAGTCCCTGAAAACTAATCAAGAGGCACCTCCTATCATTGGAGTTAGTTGAAGCCCATCACCCTTATACCCAGAGATAAGTGTAGTTCTCACCCTTCATTAAAGAAATTTCTCATTGCAACAGATAGGGAACATTACAGAAACCACACCAATCAAAATTCAGAGAATAAGAAATCATGTGGTGCCTAGTCCTCGTTGATACATTGTGGGGCCATGGCCTGTGAAAGGTAGCCTGATTCCTAGTCAAGGTAAGTCAAAGCCCCAGGAACCCAAAGGGATGGTAGGAAGCTTCCTAATCTCCCAGGAGATCAGGCCCCTCTTACACAGCTACACCCCCCTGTTGAGAGGTTTGAGTAGAGTAAGTCACAACCCAAGTCCCTCCTCCACAGGTGAGGATGTGACCACAGGTCATGTAGGCTCAAGACAGATCAGTCACATAGAAGCAGGGCCACACCCCCAAATATGTAGATGAGGTATTCCCAAGCTCTCAGGCCAAGACAATAGGAAGTGCCTGTTGACAGACTCTGGCCCACTCCAAAACTGTATATAAGAATCCTATCCAGAAAGGATTAAAGGTGTGCAGGAATTACTCCATTGTCTGAGAGCTTCTGTCCTAAGAGCTGTAACGCTGCTGCTTGGGAAGAGATCTGCTCTCCCGAAATCACTGCAAGAAGCTCCCGTGCACCCCTCACTGGCTAGCCTGTCTCCTGCCTGATCCGATGTCCTGCAGCAATGGTTGAAATGGAGGCACAGCAGCACCAGCAGTGGAGGCTGCAGAACTGGTTCACCCTCCCTGCACAAGACCTCTCTGCTTCGCCTGAACCCACACACCTAGTCGGACCAGAGATCTCCGTGTGAGGACTCCAGAACCTAGGCTCACAATACATCTACAATGCTGCTGCTGCACATGAGGCTCATGGTTCACTGCAGAAGAAGGGATGGAAAGATTGTAAGAGCTGGAGGAACAAGAAGTTTGCTATGAGCTTATGTCTCCTAGAAATGTCAGAGAAGCTACGTGCATCAAGACTCATCAACATGGCTGCCTATACAGGACCTGAACAAGGATGACACCAACAGACATGGGACATGGAAGGGAACAGGTTAGGTGATCACAATCCTAGACAAAGAACAGTAGGCAGCCAGAGAATGCTGAGAGTAGGAGAGATGATCTTGCCTGGGGAAGAGTGCCTCCCCACACCCTGGGTTAGTTATGCAGATCCAGCAGGTAAATTTGCTTGTGTATGTATGCATGTATATATGTAAAACAACTTTTTAAAAAAGGTCATGACGTTGAAAAAAGAAGACATACATGGAAAAAAAATTAGAGGAAAAAAATGAAAGAAGAGAAATTGATGTATTATAATTTCAAAAACAAAAATTATTATAAAAAGGAAAACATCATCAGCTTTAGGCTAAGGTGTTTTATCTAGTAAAGACAGCTAAGTCTCTTTTTAGGGTTTTCTATAAATTAAACACTGAAGGTCTTCTTAAACACCTTGTTTTAGATCTTCATCACCTGAAATAATCTTGAGCAAAACATCACAACTAATGTGACTAAAATCCACAAAGGAGCCGGACAGATAACACAAGCTATGTTTCTTTGAATAAAGACAGAATTGGTAAGGAATCTGACAATACAGTACTACCACACCAGTAGCCCAAGAACAGTCCAAGCCAAAGCAGCAGGGCACACATTTTATAAATCATTCTTGTATGTAGCCACCATGCCTCATGGTTTCTCTCCTAAAACATCACAGTGACCACACATAATGTTCAATGTAGCATCTCCAGAAGCAGAGGCAGATGAGCTCTCAGATCTCCCTTGCCAGCCCACCTGAAACTGGGGGAGCCACTGCAGACTCCAGAGACCAATAATAGCATGCCCCGCGTGTTGCTCTGGAATTGTCTTATGGCAACATCCCTGCACATGCAGAAGGAAACCAAAAACCTGAAGAGAGGTAAGTGCAGAAGACGGAGAAGGAATGAGCGGTAAAACTCAAGTGCAAACCAGTCCACTAAGCAAAAAGAAAAGAGAAGGGAAGGAAGGAAGGAAGGAAGGAAGGAAGGAAGGAAGGAAGGAAGGAAGGAAGGAAGAAGGAAAGAAAGAACCGAAAAACCAGAAAAAACAAAAACAAAGTAAAACAAAACAAAAATAAATAAATAAATAAAAACCAACCAAAAAAAAAAAAAAAAAAACAAAAAACTGCAAGACTGTAACTCCCCATCCCCCCAAGAATGGATGGAGACAGTGCAGACCAGAAGCACTCACCCCTCTCCAGCCGCACAAGTCACAGAAGCTTCTTCAAGGCATGACCACATGCCAGAAGCAGAGGCTTGTGAGAACTGTCCCTTCAGGCATGGAAACTCTGGGTAGGCAGACCGTGCTCCATCCTTAACTTTACATTTAATCCACAAGTAGAAGTTAGTTACCGTTGAATCAATGTCTCAGTGTGGAGCTGGATTAAGAAAATGTTTAATAAGCTAGCTGAAATTGAGATGCTCCTGTGTGCCAGTTTTACACACACAACCCTCTCGAGCGCACTTCACTCCTGTGGTAAGCACAAGCAAGTTGTGGGCCAGTCTCCACAGTAGTGACTTCCCAGCTGCCACATGGTCGATTCTAGAATTACCACAGTCCCGGACTCGTCTGACAAGGACATTACGGTAAAACATCCCTGAGCTTCAGTCTGGTATACCTTCACCACACACCAGATAGTCTAATTACATTTCTCTCTCTCTCTTTTTTTAAGTCATCACATTTGACCCACTTGAATTTCAGCTTTTTCCACCTTGATGTTCTAGTCCCTGTAACAAAAGACTAATCAAAATCAATGTGGGGAGAAAAAAGTTTGAGTTGGCTGGCATTTCCTTGTCATAGTCGGTCGCTGAGCAAAGTCGGGGCAGGAACTGAAGGAGAACCCGCAGCTGACGCAGAGGCCGTGGAAGAGTATTGCCAACTGGCTTGCTCTTCTCGGCTTGTTCGGGTTGCTTTCTGGTACAACCTGGGACCTCTTACAGAGGACTGGCATCGCCCACAGTGAGCCAGGCCCTTCCACGTCAATCATTAATCAAGAAAATGTTCCACAGACTTGTCTAAAGGCTAATCTGATGACGTTAATTTTCTCAATTTCCTCATACCGTATGACTCTAGCTAGGTCAAGTTGACAAAAGAACAAAGCAGCACACGTGCTTTTAACACCCCATGTCATAATTAGCTTGTTCTTACGAGAAACTCTCCCCCCCCAATCTCTGGTGCTTATATATTAACTCACTCATGCTAACAACACTGTATGAAGGGATATTACCACTATCCTCTGAACGGTGGGGAAACTGAGGCCAAGGGAGATAATTACCTACCCTGCCAGGAGCTGAGGCAAAGGCCTGGGGTTGAAATTTAGCAGTTTTGCCCCTGCTGGTGCAGCCTTTGATTCCAATGTTATATTACATATGTTTTTCTTCATTCATCCCAAAGATGAACAAGAGGATCTCAGGCATCCAATCTGATCTGTTGGGTTGCTACTCCTTTGGGGGGTCTCATATCAGATGTCCTGCATATCAGATATTCACATCACAGTTTGTGGGGGGTAGAAAGAGTGCAGTTATGAAGTAGCAAAGAAACAGTTTAGTGGCAGGGGGATCATCACAACATGAGAAACGGTGTTAAAAGGTCATAGCGTTAGGAAGGTTGGGAACAACTGATCTAGGCAGTGAGGGGAATGAGTATGGAAAAATACTGTGTGTTTAAGCCACACTCCTCCCCCATCCTGCCTGCCTCACTCCCTATTCCCAGAATGGAATGACTAGATATTTATTCTATCCCTGACCCTTGAAGTAGAATTGCAATACTGAAGTGTTCACTAGGTATCTCAAAATGCACAGCAACTAGCCCATTGTCGAATGGGAGACTGGAGGATGACCATGTTTCCAGGGTACAAAACAAACACCCAAATTCTTCTTTTTTTTTCTCCCCCGTCTCCTCAATTTAATTACAAAATGCATGTATTGTTCATTTGAAGACATGAACAGGTTCTTGGTGTTAACATCTTTCTTAGTGGCCATTCTACGTTTGGGGCATTTTTCTTGACTAAAAGAAAGCAAGAGAGTTAACATCGATTGGGTACTTGTTCTCAGCTTCCAAGCAGCTCACTACCCCGTTTATCTCCACGAATCTGTTGAGCACCCAAAACACACACGGACCAGAAGTCACAGAAGGAAGCATGGTTTTAGAGACAAAGAGGCAAACTTGAAAGGGTTAATGTTTACTTTGTGTCTAAAGAGACTGACTTAGAAGAGCTAACCTCCAAATGCTCAAAGCTCAAAAGCTCTCAAGCTTTTCCACCAACAGTACAAACCAAAGTCATTTCTGTGTCAGCGCTCTGGGGAGTTGACACCCCACCCTTTAAGTCCAGGCATTACTCCTGAGTTCCTTTTTTTTTTTTTTTTTTTTTTTTTTGTCCCTCCTCTGAACAGTGAGTCTCTGCAGATTTACTGGTTGTTAAATGCTACTGACTCTAGCTAATTCCCAAATTAACTAGATTCTTTTCAGAGCTTGTAAAATGTGCTACACAGTCAACTTCTGAATTTAGCATGCAAGATGATGACCACAGCACTAAGAAGGGTGCAACTTTCCAGGGAGAACAATGCACGCCCCCCCCCAAGCTTCCTTTTTAATTTTCACTTCCTTTTTATGAGGACTCAGAGCGGGACACACCTAGGGTGCTGCATATTAATTTCAACACTGCTAATATCCAAAATGCCCCACCAATTTACTCTTCACTGACAAATGTTAAAAGAAAATGATTTATGCAGATCAATCATCTCGCTCATCAAGTCCTACCCTGACAGCCAGCCTTCATCATTGCTATTTAAAAGGCATTGCTGACAGAAAAGACCGATTCTTTGATTAAGGGCCCTGTCTGGCTAACCTTTTATTTGAAGAATGATTGCCGCTGAGTGACAAATACTTTTCCATTCATTTCAAGGCAAAGATATTGACATTCAAATTCTTGATGGCTACACTGAGCAGATGCCACTGTTGGAAAGAGGCACAAGAACAACAGCAGGTGTGCCACAGCTCTAAGGGTGAGGGGTGAGAAGAAAAGGGAAAGACACACACGTAGGTGAGGACTGAAGGTTTGCATAGAGCGAGGGCATCGGTCTCCCAGCCAGATCCCCTTGCCTCTTGGTTATCACATGACAACTGTCTGCAGTTTCACCCCAGCTCTCTTCTTGGGGGTACCTAGACCCTGCGTGGACCCACATGGACATGGGGACTAGAATTTAAAAGGAAGTTGGATGTGTGCAGTCCCCAAACCTAGGGGTGAACTTCTCCCTCACCTTGAATCACAGGATACGAGATGACTGTGGACCAGAGACTGGCTTCCTTTCTGCTTCATCAGATATTAAATGGAGAAATAAAAAAACAGAATTTCATGGGGAGAAAATTACCAATTAAACCATTTTAAAGGAAATAGCTACCTCTTATGGAAAAGAGAGAGACAAGAGAGAAGCAGAAATTGACAGAAACATAAGAACAGAAAGATAAAACAAGCCTTTTTTTAAAAAGTATTTTTTTCAGCCAGGCAGTGATGGCAGACATCTTTAATCCCAAAACTCAGGAGACAGGGTCAGGAGAATCCATGTGACTTTAAGGCCAGCCTGGTCTACAGAGTGAGTTCCAGGATAGCCAAGGCTACACAGAGAAGCCCTGTCCCCCTCTGCCCAAATTAGTTTCTCTAATTTATTTTAGGATATGTATGTCTTGGTAATACCAGACATACACAATATAAAATATATACATATCCTCATAGTGGGGTGATTTTACTTGTTCCTTCTTAAATATAAAATATTAGCTTCAAGGGAAGGGGAAAAGTCATGGATTGGGAAGAAGCTCTGTGACATTCAGCATTGCAAAGCTTCATAATTAATCATTTCCAGGGACAAAATGAAGCTGTCTCAGCAAGCCATCAGCAAGTCCTTTCAAGTCTCCCATACCTCTCAAGGAGGAGGGTATCAAGGAGGAGGGCATCAGAAGCATCCTGTGGGTCTCACTCTCCAACAAATCCCTCACAGTGGAAGGGCAGGGCATGAACCTTCTCTTAAGTCACACCAAGGCATAACAGATAAACTGACAATCATAAGGGACACAAGCAATGGGGCATTGGAGAGGTGAAGAGGAGGAGAGGAGGAGGGAAAGGGGGAGTAGAAGACCCATGAGTGTGCATTTTAACCCGGTGTCTTCCAGAAATGAAGTAAGGATGCTGGAGCAACCCTCTTTTCTCCCATCTATAAAATATGGGTGCCAATGTCTGCCTTGCAGAGTCATCTCTAGATTTGGGGGTTACATGTGCATGTGGATGCATAGGTGCACATGTATGTGCAGGTACATGAGGGTTATAGGTCAGCTTTGGGTGCTATTCCTCTGTAACCATTCAACATTTATTTTTAACTTTTTTTTCTTCTTTTAGTCAGAGTCCCTTAAGGCCTGGTGCTCAATGGATAGGTTAGGCTGATGACAACCCTGGCGGTCTGCTTGACTTATGACCCCTTGCTGGAGTTTCAGCATGCCTGGCTTTTTTAATGTAAGAACTGGAGACTGAACTCAAGCCTTTATGACTGTATGGCAAGCTAGGAAGTAAACTATCTCTCCGGTCCTCATCTGCAGCTATTAAAATAAACGGAATGTAGCCACTTTCTCCGACCTAACCCTACCCTCTCCTCTTCTCATTGCTCTTCACTGGTTTGATGAGAGCGGTCTATAGCAGGTGCCAATCAAAGGATGAAAAGTACGTTCCTCCTCCCCTCACTGTACTACAATGAGAACAAAGAGCATTAATATTAAAGCCCTTTAAAGCCTAAATCAATACCAAAAGACTTACTATTACCCCTAGTGTTCAACATAAGCCTGACACACTAAACTCATCATTTCTTTCTATCAAAACCAATAATCCATCAATGAATCAGTAATCACATTATCATCTTTTATCACTTGGTACTCATAGCAGCTGCTTCAATAGCTGCCTAAAACAAGTGCCCAATGCAAGCTACCTTTTTTCTCCCATGACAAAAATGTACCAGATGTTCATTATGACCCAAGCACTGGTCATATAAAATGGAAGAGAAAATGCCGGATTCATTCAAATAGAAACAACAGATCAAGAAAAAAGATTCCAATATTGCTGCATCATCCAAGTACAAGGACAATGAGAAAGCCAACAAGAAAGGTGATCACCCAGAGGACTCTGGGAAGATTCCACAATTCCAGTGCCAAGCCTTTACTAAGCAGAAAATGGGTGCAGGTAAGGCGGAGAGTTGGCTCAGCAGTTAAGAGGAATCATTAATCTTGCAGAGGACCCGGATTTGATTCCCAGTACCCACATGGCTGCTCAGTAACTCCAGCCTCAGGGAATCCAATGCTTTCTTCTGACCTTAATAGGCTACAAGCACTCCTGTGGCACAGACACAAACCTACATACGGGAAGAACACATTCAAACTTACAGAACAATGAAACTGATGAGTGAAAGGAAAAAAGAAAAGAAAAAATAGAAAAGAGAAAGGGAAGAGGGAGAGGAAGATAGAAAGAGAAAGGAGGAAGGAAGTGGGGTACACAGTGGGGAAAGACTGCCAGCTGAAAGGGAGTCTGAGATCTTGCCATGTTCTAGCAAGGACAAGATGAAATTCAAGCCATAGCCCGGAATTCAAGATGACACCTTCAGGCAATGGAGACCGTGAGCCTCTTGAAGTTGCTATTATATACGTTTCTTTAGAAATGTCACTCATTCCCACAAAGACTTGTACACAACAAATATCTGCTGGGCACCTACTCTGTGACAGGAAGTGCAGACACGAGGGAGAAAGTGACATCCTAAGACCCCTCCAGAGGGGAGCCAGGAACACTGACTTGCTCTGAACACTATCTAAACAACTACAAGACAGGAACCATGAGAGACCACTGGTTCTGTTACCTGTGGATTGCTCTGGGACCTGCTATACTAATGAGGGATCTTGCTCTTCTGCCTTCCCCTGTCACTGCATTTCTGTGGACTCCGGTGTGTACTTCAGATAGCCCAGTAAGGTGCACAGAGCTATGTTCTTGGGCTTTCTGCCTGCCCTTGTTGACACTGACTGATGCTATTGTCCTGCAGTTTGTGCTGCGATGGTTAGATATACAGGAAATATCTCTAATGGAGGAAGCTCTTTATTCCAATCCTCTGTTTGTTGCTTCCTGTACAATACCTTCAGTATAGAAATGGCCTAGATGGTAGCACATGTTTGTCAAGTGCCGTTTCGTAGTCATTAATTTGAGCCCTCACCAATGAACAGAAAAGGGATTATAAGATACTCAGGAGCCTGGCCTTTAAAACATCTCATTAGAAGCCTTTAACTGGGCGACTGAAAACAAGATTAGTGCATTCTCTCACTTTGATAGATACCAGAAGTCTAAAGTCGAGATGTGAGTAGGCCATATTTTCACCAAAGTTCTAGAGAAGGACCCCTCCTTGCCTTTTCCAGGTCCAGGTAGCTGCCAGCATTCCTTTGCCTGGAGTTATGTAACTGCACTCTGTTTCTGCCTTCACATGATCCATGTGTCCACTCACAGCCCACTCAAAATCCAGTTACGATCTCCTCCCAGGATCCTTAAGTAGTTGGGGGTTCCAGGTGGACATTCAAACCACCACATCCCTGATTTGACTACAGAGGTCTCATGTCCCAGGACAACAAGATGTCAGCATCTTTATCCAGCTAGAACCGGGAGTGGTGAGTTTGCCCAGTGCTGGCCCACACTGGGTAGGTGAGTTGCACTGAAAATGAAGGTACTTTGCAGTATAACACCACTGAGACTTTGGGCTTAATCTTCTCTAACAGTAGAGAAGAGCCATTGTCAGCTGCCTACCTCTGCAATTCAGTCTGCTTGCAGGCCCAGGTCTAGCTTGCTGTGTTTTTGTTTGCCTTCAGATTTCTGCTCAAAGGCCCTTTTAGGTTTGCTCTTGCTGACCACCACAAGAATTTCTCCTAAAGATTTGCTCGGTTAGATTACAAGTGTTTTGGGGGAGTCCTTGTTTTCCCTAGGTGGTGGAAGAGGCTTCTGCTGATAGCATCACTGTTTTCTCTATGGATCCCTGGGGAGATTATGGTAGCTTTTGCTTTTACTAAGGTGGCAGATAGGAGGAAAGGGGTCGAATGTGAATGTTTTCCAGCTATATTTATCCAAAAATAAACCAAGAAAAACAGTATCCAGGGCCCATTTCTTACAGAAGTAGAAAGAACACAAGGTTGTAGAGTCATATTAACTTTCGATAACATTTTTAAGTCTACAAGCCCCATGGTTACAGCACCAGAGAATGCCAAAGACTTGATCACAGAGCTCTAGCTACCTTAACACCTTTCCACAGTGGGAGAATTAAAAGACAGTGGATACATGCTTAGCTAAGTTTTTGCCCCTCACCGTAGCTACCAGAAAACAGGATGTCTGTATTCAACTGGAGAGGCCAGTGAGTTTCCATCTGCATCTCTTCCTTCTAAGGGTAAGGTGAGCTGAACTAGCATGGCGTTTTGCTCTAGTCTCAACTATCTCTGGGACAGAGCCATTCTATGAGGTTTGGATTTTGTTTTGTTTCATTTTCTAAAGTCTGTAAATGTGCAAATGTTCACAAGTGTGCCCATTCATGTTTATGTGTGTCCATGTGTGTGTGTGTGTGTGTGTGTGTACTTGCACCCAAGTGTACATATGCATGAATATGTAGAGGCCAGAGATAAGCTTTGGTGTTGATATTAAAGTGCTATCCACTTTCTCTTTCTTTAAGACAGGGTCTTTCAGTGGGACTGAGGCTTGCGGAGCAGGCTAGAACCACTGGCCTGTGAGACTCAAGGATCTTTCCGTCTACACACAGCCCTGGGATTCTATGCACACACTACTGTGCCTGGGTTTTCAAATAGTCCCAAAAGCCTGACCTTCATGCTGGCAAGATCCACATGGTGGGTGGGGAAAGGGGCTGGGGTGGGGGGAGGGGTGGTGCAGCGGGCCACAGGCATGACAGCAGAAGCAGGAATCTGAGAGAGAGCCCAAGCCTTCAAATGCAAGCCTGAAGCAGAACAAGCCACCTAGAAAGTGGCTCAAGGCTTTCCACTCACAAAGCCTGTCCCCAGTGACATATATCCTTCAGCGAGGCTGCACATCCTAAACATCCCTAAAAGCACCACTAACTAGGGACCAAGTATTCAAATATCCAAGCCTATGGGGGACATTTTCATTTGAAACGCTGGACTGACTGAGCCTTTTCCTCAGCTCCTCTGGTTCTTTTTTTTTTTTCTCCTCTGGTTCTTTTTTTTTTTTTTTTTTTTTTTTTTTTTTTTTTTTATTCCTACTTCATTTTTTTAGACACTAAAAGTATTCATTAGAAATAGACACAGCCTAGAGGAAAAAGCCTGATGTCTGCAACCAGGTGAGTTTTGCTCTTAAATATTTCCCTTCAAAACATTCATTTTATTCTTCCACTTTGACCAAAAGAAAACTCTCCGAAGGTAAAAATCTTGTCCTAATTCTGCAAACCTTGTACGAGTCAGCAAGAAGCTAAAGTGGCAAAGAAAACCCCCACTTCATCCCAGCTCTGAAAGACTGTGGGGAAACAGGAACCAGAGAGTTCTCATGATTAAGTTAGGCTTGGCCTCCACCAGGAGGGCTGTCCACAAATGAACCGGCAGTATCAGTTAGCTGGTAGGTTCACACAGCAAACAGGAGAGGGCAAAAGATGAAGCCATGAAGACCAGGCCACAGGAGGTAGGATTCATCTCCACTCTGGGGGTTTGGCAGGTTTCCCCAGAAATAAGTCAGTTAACAAAACTATTTATCATCTGCTCCCTGATAGGAGATAACAAAGCGAAATAAAACAACAGCGAAACTTGTTGTCACGGTTCTGTGAATATTTAGACTATATGCTGTATCTCACATAGAATACCTTAGAGGGTGTGTGTTTGTATGAATGTGCAATAGGTGTCTATAAGACCTGCCTTGTGCTGGTCTCCCTACTGGGTTTTACCTACCAACTCATTCCCTATTCACAACTCTGCAGCACAGGTACAATCGCCATCAGTATCTCACCGAGAAGAAAATCAAATGCAGAACCAGCAACTTGCTCACCATGACAGAACAAGTGACCATCAAAGCCACATCCCAACCCTGCCAGCCGGCTCCGGTGCTCACGCCTGCAGCCATGAGAATGCCACGCCTCTCAGCTGGGAAGAAGAGATGGGATGGAAAAGAGAAACTTAGGACAGGGCGATAGCTGGGGAGGAGGTTTGCACGTCTCCTCTGCAATGAGCAGAGCTGTTGTGGGAGCAGGGAGCAGGCTCCCAGGGATGTATGTGATGGGAAGGGCTGTAGAAGCTACAAGGGGGGGTGGATGGAGCTTGTGAGTGATAATAAGCCCTTAAATGGCCAAGTGTGGTCTGCGATGAGTCTAACCCATATTAATGATCTAAATAGTGGCAGCATGTAAGGATACATAGCTAAGGCCAACTGAAGACAAGAGAAACAAAAGTGGCTAGGGAATAACTCCAGGAATCTTTGCTAGGTCAGCCTGAGCCGCACAGCTCTAACGTATAAGCTGCCAGTGGTGGTGACAGCCAGCTCTCTACTCAAGCTGCCCCTCTGTCACTCTTGTTTACCGTCACCAGATAAATCATTTTCATCTCCTCCAGCTTTGGCCCTCCTCCACCACGAACAGAGTAAACCAGGATGCCTCACTTGAGGCTGTCATCAAAGGCGGGGGGGGGGCATCCACGTTCTCTCCAAGCTCAGCAACCCTTATGGGCAATGGCCCTCCTCCCTCCTTAGGCATATCGGAATGAGCAATATTTGACTGTGGATTCTTTCATCTCTGTAGCTTTGAAAACCTCAAACATCATATCAGATCTACAACAAAGAGCAGGGACTTCAGGGGTTGACAGCGAGGCCGTAATTAAAGACAAGCATCAATGGCTGCCACGTTAAACAATGCCATGTTTTAGCTGCTCCAGAACTGACTGTTTACCTTCCAGGCATTTCTATGGCAAGGTTTAAACAGGTGCCGTTTAGATTGTTTTCACAAAAGATATGCAAACAGGAGATAGGAACGCTTCTTTTCCCTGACACAGGGTGTGTGTACAGCCAGCTACTCCCCAAATCATAGCTCCCAATTGATGTGCTTAGCGGCAGCCTGTCTCTAATAATAAATGGTTCCACTAGATGGCTCAGTGGGCAAAGAGGCTTGCTGCCAAGCCTGAAAACATGAGTTCTATCCCCAGAACCTGAAAGGTAGAAGAAGAAACCAATCTGATGTTCATGTGCGCACGCAAGCATGCGTGTGTGTGTGTGTGTGTGTGTGTGTGTGTGTGTGTGTGTGTGTGATATATATATATAAAACATTTTAAGTTAATGTTGAAGGTTATAACTTATTTTCCAAATCAAATCCAGCAGGTCAAGCTGAGTATGGTAGCCTATATATGCAAGGCTAGCACTCCTCTAGGAGGCTGAGGCAGGGGGATTGTGAGTTGATCAGAATAGTTACTTGATGAAGCCTGTCTCAGGAAGAAAGAGGAGATATAGATGATAGATAGATAGATAGATAGATAGATAGATAGATAGATAGATAGACAGACAGACAGATAGATAGATGGGAGGGGACATGATAAAGGAATGGAGGAGAAAAGGAAGAAAGGATAAGGGATAAAAATGTTTCTAAGGGTGGGGTGGAACCAGGTCTGTCCTGCCACAACATGCCCTCAAAAGCTTCGGAGAACTTTGAGAATCCCTAGGCTGAAGCATCTTTGAGAATTCTTCGAGGATCAATTCTATAACGACAGAGAATGCATTAGCATTGGGGCCCTGGTTCTAGCTTCTTTCATAATGCTTTTCTCACTGTGGGACATCTCAGTAGCACTGGCTAGATCAGCACCTCAGTCCATGAACAGCCTCCTAAGTTCTGAAGAGCTGCTGCCCTGCTTCTCGAGTTTTGGAGGAGCTGAACACATTGGTAACAAAGGGAAAGAAGCCAGTGTGGCAGTGGGTCAGGGTCATGTGATGCACGCATCTCTACAAGGTGTTCATGGCTAGTGCAGTATCCCTCATCCTGTGGGGTTGATAGAATTTGCAGGAATATGCTCACCACCCTATTCTTTTGCTTAAGCACACAACATGGGGTCGGGGTGGGGCTGAATTGTCATCTTCCCATCCTATAAATATCCTCTGGAGTTCATGGAAAGTAAGTCCACTGAAGGCAGCCAGCAAGTTGTTACCTTAAATGATGCCAAAAGACCTGAGGTGGGGACATAAGGGCAACTTTCTGGAGCCACCATGAGATCTCCTTGGAGTAGCTCAGTATCCAGGGCTGCTTCCCTTCCTCTTTGTGTACGTGTCTCACAAATGGTAGGAAAACTAGAAGGATCTTACAGGCTGTGGTTAAGATCCCACGTGGAATAGATATCAAGACTCATTGTGCCTATGACTAGAAGATTTTCCTGAGGATGGGACACAATCACAGCAGGATGAGTTGTCGCTCATGTCTTTGAAGACAAAAAAAAATGTTAACAAATTGAAAGAGGAAAAATCACAGGTGCTTGTCCAGGACGAACTGAAAGAATTATAGAGGCTCCATCTTTCATTGTTCTAAAAAAACAGTATGAAGAGTGGCTAGGAAGCCAGCCCAGTCGGGAAAGAGCTCGCCTCCCAAGTGAAAGGACCTGACTTTGTGGCCCAGAACTAATGCCGAAAGGCAGACATGGTAGAACACACTTGCAAAAAGAGCAGAGGTGGTGGAGACAGGCAGATCCCTGGAACTCTCTAGGAAGTTAGCCTTGTCTACTTGGTAAGGCCCAGGCCAGGGAATGACCCTGACCTTTGGTTTTGGCTTTGTCTTAATGGATGGTACCTGGAAATGACACTTCATATTCTCCTTTCATCTCCACTGGCTCATGAGTTGTACACACACACACACACACACACACACACACACACACACACACACACACACTAATAAAAGAAAACTTTTATTTATTGATCCCAACCAATACCCCCAATGCTGCCCCCCCTCATCCTACAAGCATGGGGCTTTAGGAAATTTCCAAAGAAGAAATTTAAAAAGGTCTTGCTTCTGTCAAGGGAGAGCTAATCGACAGTCCCAACTGACTAGAACAGCCCAATGTGCGCCCAAAGCCAGGGATCCTGCCCAGTCCCTCCCACAGCTGACATCACTCTTGCTAACCAAGCTTCCTTCCACAATGGGCTGCTCCATCTTGAAAACAATGACTCTTTATGGAATGTATCATCCCTGTTTCAGATCTAAAAAAAAAAAAAAAAAATCAGAGAGCCAATCTGTCTGAGCTGGAAAAATGTCTCTCAAGAATCTGGGAACACTGCCTTGGTGGTTTGTAGTTAGTGGTAATATCTTCTCTGGAAGCTGCCAGGTGGCTCTCCTGTTTGCAGAAGGAAACCAGACATAAATAAAGCAAAAACAAAAAAAAAAAAAAAAAAAAAAAAAAAAGTTTGAGATAGGCTACTGATTGTGGGTTTATTTATTTATTTATTTATTTATTTATTTATTTATTTTTTTTTTTTTTTGAGCAGAGAAGCCAGTGTTTTCCAAGTTCCCTCACAAATGTGTTCCCTACCCTTCAGCTCATCTGTAAAGCAGCCTGCTCCTTGTCTTGTTAAACTTGGCCTCCAGACAGAACATTCAGCTTAAAATATCTAACAATATGTCATATCCACCAGATACATGACAGCTATTCCTAAGATACATAATATTATTAATTGTTTTTGAATGAATTTGAACTGTTATGAATCCAAAAAGTATAAAAATGACATTTAGCCATCAACAGCTTTTGAAACATTATATACACAAAGGAAGAAATAGTAACAAGTCCAACGGTACTCATAATTTCAGAATTATACTCTTTGAAGCCAAAATGACATTAAGAGAAACAGGATGTAAAAACTTAAAAATAAAATTTTAATCCTTGACAATATTAAACTTACCTCCTGATAAAAATTAAGTGTGAGCTAAATTATTTTTTTATGCCTGAGGAACTGTCAAACAACTGGCCGTGTCCTTGACTATTTAAAGAGACAGGACTGGAGTGTGTGGAGAGATCTGGGAGGTTAAACAGGGGTGAGGGATGAGCAAGCCAACTGACTTCAACTGACTCAAAATTTACTAAGCACATGCTAGAAAATCTATTAGACAATAAAAGAGAGAGACAGGCTAAGCCTCAGAAGATCTTACACTGGGAAGGTAAAGAGGCTCCCACAGCCTTAAAATAAAGAAACAGAGTTCTCTTTGATTAAATGTCCGCACTGGAATTAATGTCACTGCCGTAAAATTGAAGTAAGCAAGATTGAAGGTAAGAGCAAGAACTCCATGCTGGTTGAGGTATAGCTGAGGAAGCCTCATGCAAAAAAAGCTAAAGTTCCAACTGCACCCTAAGGATGGGGCTTACTTAGAAAGAGATGGGAAAGCTAGAGAGTATTTACCATAGGCGATGCCATACAACAATGGCTTCCAGGCTAAAACAAATCTAACTGTTGGGAGAAAGATGAATTCCAATGGACCTCAAGATCCTTCAGCTCTAAGGCATGGAAAATATTCTGGTGTCTTCCTCTCCCTTGTTCTCACAACCAGCTTCATCGAGTCCCAGAGGACTCAGACGTCTGAAGCTTCCAGTTCGCTTCTCTCACGAAGACCTGCTCCAGCTGGACCCAGACACTTCTCTTCCCTACATTCTTTTCAGAAGCCATCGATGTAGTGTGCACCAGAAGTGATCACGTCCCTTTTCCATCTGTCCATCACCACCTCCCCCTGCTGGGGCTCTGTGGCTGATCCCTAGGGGACTTAGGGTGACACACCAAGATTGTTACTAAGCATGTGTTACTACTGTGTCCAGGAACCCAAAGTCAGAGGCTCTGAAGCACACCCTTCCGGGCGTGGGGTAGCCCCCTCACAACCAAGAATTGCCTAGCCTAAAATGTTAACACACCTGAGTGTTTGAGGAAATGAGTCTAAACAGTCACAGTATCTCTAGAACAAATCTATTTTAGCAAAATGAGAGGTTTTCACTTTCTTTTTATTAACCCATACCTATCTACTTAGTCTAAATCTCAAGGGCTTCCTAAGACAAAATTGGCCAAACCATGCAACTCTGATTAATTTTCCTCTGCTGAAACAACAACAAAAGAAATAACAAAACTCACCATTAGAGGGGAGCACTAGGGTGGGGGTGGGCAGTGCCTGCAAAACCCAACTTCCTTTCTTGGATTGAAACCCTCACCTCTCAACCCTTCAGAGGGCTTTTCTGATTTTTTTAACTTTGTGTCCTTCCAAAGGTAGACACAATCAAAGATATTTTCATTTTAATAGAGAGGACATATCTATATTCAAATATTTGTTCTTCAAGAAATTTCAGTTTGGGGTTTCATCAGGGAGGCTACAGTCATCATAACTTGAATATATGAGGTTTCAAATGAGATCTGGTCTCCCATCAAACACCCATGAAAGTAGCTTCCATTCTTGGCATTTATAGGAATGGTTTAACCCCAACTGACAACCAAATGGTCTGCCAATGGCTCAGTGCAAAGCAACTACAGAATGAAACCAGAATTTCAGCCAGAGTTTAGAGTGAGGGAGAGAGGTTCAGCAAATGCTCTGACCTCTGATGCCATCCTCAAAAGCAAAACTCCAGAAGATAACTGTCTCTCTCTCTCTCTCCCCCCTTCTTGTCCTCCCCCACTGTGTGTGTGTGTGTATGTGTGTGTGTGTGTGTGTGTGTGTGTGTGTGTGTATGTGTTTCAGCTTCCCAAGTGTTTATTATATATGTGAGCTGCCTCAGCTAAGTTAAGGATAATAAAATATTATGAAACACTGAAGGATCAAAAGGGTCTTATAAAACTGATAAAGCCTTAATTTTGTAAAAATAAATAACCTTTATGAGTATACAAGTCATAGGAGAAAGTATGAAGTATAAAATAGATCACACTATAGTACACCTGGACCTCAAATCATTAATAATCCAAGAGCTAAGATAGTAGCCTTGTGGCAATCTTTGGTATTCACAGATCATTATGCTTAATCTATACCCAACAAGAAATCTGTTTCCATGTTATGTTCTGTCCTACATGTACTTCATGCTTATGGTAACTAGTGGGATTTCTATGCATGCTATCAAACCTCTAAAAGAATTAAGTACTGACAAAATTATTCGTATAATGTTATGCCAAAATGCCTTAAAAATCTGTAAATGTATCTTTTTTTTTAAATAAAGTGGTAAGAAAAAAAACATAGATCACACTAGTGTATAATTTTGTGAGAACATTTAAGGGATATAAAGTATTTAACCTTTCCTAAAACTTAGATCATAGTACCAAGACTATCTGAAAATGTTTGGTGTATATAAATCCATATACACATGTATGAAGACCTAGATGTACATTTTAAATTTTATCTTCTGGTCCACGCTGCAATTTTTGTTTCCTCATATTATTATATGTTGCTTTGCAATTGAGTTGATTGCTCTTATGTGACCCTGTCCTGGGTGGTACTAATTTATTCCACAATGCACTTCCCCTAAAATTATGGGCTCCTAAGGCAAAGGCAGAACTACCAAGAAGGCAGAGTCTTCTCCCCAGTATCAGTTCATCTCCTGTCTGCTGGTGACCAAAGCCCTGTTCTCTCTCATACAACTCACCTCTGCCTGACACAGTTGACCCCTAGGAAGTAGGGACCAGAAGATATAAGTTAATATGAACACAGAAATAAAAGGCCTTCCAGAGCCCACACCCAAATCTCATTACTCTTAGAGCAAACTTCTAATCATTACCCAGAGGCCACCAGACCCTAACCTGAGCCCAGTTACCTTTCCCATCTCATAGAACATCTCCTTCAACTAGCAACATCCAGGTCCTTTTAGGTCCTTAAACCTGATGAGCCATTTCACATGTTATAGTCTTGGCTCAGGTGCTCACAGGTTGCCCCACTGGCTGGAACATTCTTCAGTTCCCATCCACAAGTCTCAGAACAAATGTCCCCTCTCCCTCAAAAAATGGCTTTTCCTAGCAGCCTAGTAGTCTTTGTAGACTTAAAGGTTCTGAAACAGTTTGTGAAATGAATGGATGAAAGGAGAGAGAGACAGATTGACAGATGGACCAAAAGCCATACAGACACAAAGCAGGAGGGTACTAATGCCCACAGGCAAGTCAGCCAATATCTGGTGCCAATACCCATTATCCACCCCCCTACCCTGTGGACATTTTCCAAGCAATTGTTTCTCCCCTTTGGATCATTTGCCAGTGAAGCAGTGAATCCCAAGCCAGGCAGGGAAGAGCCTGATGAAGGTCATGGTGGGGCCCCCAGGGAAGGTTCCCTCTCACCCATTTTCCTGTGCTTTGTTCAAGCCTTATTTCCAGTCCCTCTGGTGGCACGGCAGCTCCTCCCCACAGACAGGTCTACGAACTCTCCCACTGTGAAATCTGCCCTAACTTTCCCAGCCTAAATTTCCCCTGCTTAACTCCACCCCACTATTCACAGCTATCTCCCTCTGGACCGCAGCGATTGACAACTTCATGGAATTAGCATGCTCTTCTGGATTCCAACAACCTTTCTATCCAGCCCCCTTCTTCCCTGATGGCATGGATCCACATGAGCCTCCCATGGAAGAATTGACACAAATGCTCTGACTTAGAAGCTGGGTCTCCACTAGCCTAAGGCCACCCACTCCTCAGCTCATTCTTTTGTCTCTCCCTTGCAGGTGCCTCTGCCCTAACCAGGCTTCTAGTTCCCACTGGGCAATTCAAAAGCTATTTTAAATTTCCAATAGGCACCATGAGAAACTGTTAGAAACTGGTGGTTTCAATGGAAGAAAGATCTACGGGGAGAGACTTTGGCTGACATCTTGCTCTACTCTACTACACGAACTCAGTGATGAACACGGGGGCTTCACGTAAGAAAGTTTACACGGCGATTGTTGGTGACGCACACTTCAAAGGTAAGAAGTCCATTCACATGGCCTGCACAACTTTCACCGCCACAGAGAAAGCTTTTCCACTGAAAATATTTAATTGTATTTTTGAAACCACTGTTCTCAGACAAGTGGTGACAGATGACAAACAGAGGTAGCATGTTATAAGGAAACAAACATCCAGTGTCTTTTAACTAATTTTTTTGTTGTAATATGGCAAACTTAAGAATACAGAAAAACATAGTTGTTGTTTTTTAAAGGGGAAGAAAAATTAAATTAAAACACCATTTGTGTGTGTGTGAATGTGTGTGTGTGTGTGTGTGTGTGTGTGTGTGTGTCCTTTGACTGTATATACATCTGTGTACTACTCACATGTCTTGTATGCCCAGGGTCCAGAAGAGGGCATCAGATTCACTAATACTGAAACTGCAGATGGTTGTGAGCCACCATATGGGTACTTGGAATCAAACCTGAGTCCAGAGCCTGTTTAAAAATATATATATTTATTGTTAGTCATGTATATGTGTGTGTGTGTGTTTTGTGGGCCACATGTTTGTGGTTATCCATGGAGAGTGTCTGAAAAGGGGGAGAATTAGATGAGGGACATGGTAGCTAGATATGATCAGATTTTATTGCATGCGTGTATAAAAGCTTCAATAAAGAAACGTTAAGTTTAAGCACAAGGCTATGGAGCTGGCTCGGTGGGGGAAGGGACTTGCTGTGTAGTGCAATGGAGGAGACTTGTTTCAAGTAGAGCATGCTACAGCTTGTTGGCTGTTAGCCGAGCTCCATGTTTCATGAGAGAGATCATCTCGAGGAAATTGGTGGAGAGTGATAGAGGGAGATACCCGGCATCTCCTTCTGACCTCTGCAAGCTCGAACCTGTAGGTACATGTAAGTGCACACATGGAAAACAATAATAAAGACAGCCTTACTCCCACTCCTTGGCCACCCTTGAAGTGGAGACAGGTCCATAATAAGTATGTGTTTTACCAAGTGCAACCAAGTACAGACAAAAGACATCTTCCCTGAACACGTGATCATGGTAATCACAGCATTGGAGATTGGGGCTTTATCCTTGTGACCACATCTTGGATGGGAGTTCCCAACTCTCCAATATGAATGCAAATTTTTAGCCAGTCCTCTCCAGCACACGATCTTTTCACGTAGCTCAGAATATGCCATAATTCAGGGACTTTCTCACTTCTTAATGATTCTCTGATCTGCAAGTGTTTTCAGGTAAACAGCGATCTCAGCAATGAATCATACTTGGCTCCTTTTATGTGAGTTTATCGCTTGTGGAAGTGGCTGCAACAACCACATGTGTCGACAGAGAATGTGTGTGGTTGTGGCTGAAACAAACTTTTGAATGCAAATTGTGAAATCTAAACATGCCCTCAAATCCCTCAAATTTCAAAGGACACAACCACCATGTCCGTCATCCATAGGTTCCAGCTCCCAAAAATCCCAACTTCTCCTTAGAGTAAGAGGTGCTTTGTCACTGAGCACTTAGTTCAGAAGCACAGGCACAGGGTGATAGGAGAAAGACCACATTTCAAGAATCAGAGATACCTATAAGGCTATCCCAAACCCCCTAAAGGGCTGGGGAGATGGTTCAGTCAGTAGGTTACTCTTGGGGCAATCACAAGGACCTGAGTTCAATTGTTTAAGAAAGGAAACCAGGCACCGCAATATGCACTTATAAATGAGGCACTGTAGAGACCTACAGGAGCATCCCTGGAACTTGCTGGCTTTCGGGTCTAGAAAATTAAGGTAGAGGGCCAGTGAGGTGGCCCCAAAACCAATACCATGAGTTTATTCTCTAGGAAGAACATACAGGAGGGAGAGAAGTGACTCCTATAAGTTGTCCTCTAACTTCTATACATACACCATAGCACATATATGCCCCCTACATGCACATATGTACATAGATATAGTTAGATGTAATTTCAAAATAAGATGGGGAGCAGTTGAGGAAGATTTCTGATATGGACCTCTGACCTCCACATGCACATAAAGGTCTTCATGCACAAACACCACATTCGTGTGTGCACACACACACACACAACAACAACAACAACATGAAAGCATCTTTACTCTGCCTCCCTAACAGTGTCACAGATCCACTCCAATTCTCTTTTTCTCCCCCCCCCCACACACAGCTTCACACACAATCACATTCGGCCAGTGTATAGTTGCCATTTATAATAAAGGGCTGCCCAGAGCCACCTGGCTATCAGAGCCCAGTACTGTGACATGATGTACAATCATCTCTTCTAGATTGAGCCAGCCTAATTTTTAACAGGGGCTGGGACCGAGGGACCACATTCCGAGAAAAGGAACAAAGAGAAAACCCCCACATACCCGCCTCTGGCTGAAGACTGAACAAGGACTATGAACAAAAACGAAAAGCAATAATAGCAAGGGAGAGAGAAGATGCTGGACTCGGCTGGGGATGCAACATTCAAACTCCAACTTGAGGACTTTTCAGCTATGCCTCTACTCTCAAGAAAGTTGCCACCTGCGAGTCAGTTCCCTGACCCACTGAGGGATTGCAAAGCTCTTCTGGGATTAGAAGAGATACTGAAACACTGTGGGGTTCCCAGGGATGATAGCATATAATGTTCTTCTCTGTCCTGTACCAGCCCCTTTTATAAAGTCTCAGTGGAGGAACCTGGGCCAATACACATGCCAATCCAACTTCTGGAAGCCATAAGATGCCAACAGCAGGCCAAGCTTCTGTATTAGATTTGTATTGCTACTCTAACAAATTAACAAAAATATGACTCCTAAAACTCAGCACTATGCTATGCTCCCGTACTTCTGATGGTCAGAAAGTTAAAACTGGTATCACCAAGATGGGTGGGCTTTGCCCCGAGACTTTAAAGGAGAATGTTTTCTGTGTCTCATCTAGCTTCTGTTACCTGTAGGTTTGTGCACCCAACAAGGCCAGCATCTTTTCATGGTGCTGTCTCCTCTGGGTGGGACCCTTCTCTTCCTCTACTCCCCTCACATGGATATATGTGATCACACTTGGGGCCTCTCTTTAAATCCAAGCTGATCTCATCTGGAGATCCTTAGTCACATAAGCAGACATCCATCACAGGTGGTAAGTGTTTAGAGGTTGTGGGAAGTAGGAGTTGGCATCTTTTATGAGACCCCTCAGAGAAACCAAAGACAGAAAAGAAAAATGCATCAGGAAAAGTGTCTAATTAAATAAGACCTGTACAATGTTTAAAGTACTGCTTCAAATAGAAGTCACGCAGAAAACCTTTGGCTGAATTTCCATTGGTCTTCCTGATTTCCCTGTGTCTCAGTCACCAGGGAGACATGAACTTGATTTGAACAGAGAGGAGCAGAGAGACAAGCTTGTTGGCCAAAGCAGGCAAGTTAGAAGTGTCAGAAACAAGCATCAGAAAGGCATGTAACCTCCCAAATGGGCTCAGAGGATGAGGTGCAATTAGGACCTCCCATTTTTCACCCCCACCAGCAGACCCTCTTATGTACAGCCCAGAGAGCAAATACTATCTCTTTGTATAAAGCTGTGTTCTGCAAGTTCAAGAATACCAGGGATTCTGCCCAGGACCCCTGGGAAAGCACAGCAAACCAATCAGACTGCAGTGTGTCCTCTTTTATACCATACCCTACTGACCAACGCTCCTAGGACAGAGGGTTGGAACACTCAGACAAGACACCCCTTTGCAGGGATACCTTTGAGAAGGGGCACAGCCAAGCCACTCTCCTCCACCTACCCCTGGCCTCGAGGAATCTGAAAGCTCCCCATCTATATTATACGCTCCACGCTTCCGGTGGGAGGGCTGTATGATTAAGTAGAGTTCAATCTCCTCTGGCAGAAGACGTGAGGCTTCACAGTGTCACAGCTCAGAGTGGGCATCCCTGCATCTTTGGGCAAGGTGAGTGAAAAGTGGGTGTTGGGGGTGGAAGAGAAAGGGGAATGGTGGCTCCTTTTCATTCTGCATGCGAGCTTCTCTGGGCCCCATAAATTCCTCTGGCCTGTATATTTCACTCAGCTGTCTAAATGAGGTTTGCTCATACAGCCACCACTGTGCAGAATCAATCATGCCCTTCTGCACAGAATGTTAATTGGACTTCTCAAAAGAAAAAAAAAAAAAAGGAACTGGAGCATGCCACAGAGGCCACATTAAAAAAAAAAAAAAAAAAAAAAAAAAAAGAATTCAAAACCAATTTTTGAGAGGCATTTACAATACTTTCTAAATTGCCAAGCGAAGTCAATAGTCACTGACACAGGAGCAATCCAGGTACCTTTTATCAAGGCATGGGAGAGAAATATACAGAGACCTCCTCTTACTTCCATCAACCATTCCACAGTCTTCCAGAACCAGTTGCTGAGCTGCCTGAATAAAGAAGCCTAAGCCATCCCAGGAACTGGAGTTCTCAGTTAACTCCACACATACCTCCAGCCAGGGGTGGGCTCACCTCAGAGGCAGGGAAAGAAGAGATAAACAACCTTGTCCTCAGTTTTTTTTTACCCCTTTCCTTATACAAAGGGAAGAGACAAGAGACCACAAGGCTGCTATGAATTCAAGTCTTAATAGATGACTTACTAGGTCAGTAAGCCACTTCTATTGAGCTCTGGGACTCCAGAGTCATGACCGTTCAAGTAATCTTGTATTTTTATTCTATAGAGGCCATAATATTGAGCTTCAGATCGTGTGTTAAAAGAATGCAAAGACACTCTAAACAGTCTCTCTCTCTCTCTCTCTCTCTCTCTCTCTCACACACACACACACACACACACACACACACACACACAATTTCTGCACTCACATCTCTGCACACCTCTGCAGGGACAGCAAAGAGCTGACTCCACAGCTCGAACCTTCCGGAAGCTCATTGTTTCCTAAAGGCCGGATGGACACAGTGACAACCAGATTGCCTTCCACCACCAATTTTGGGAACATGTGAAAAATACGGTTTGCGGCTTGCTGGTATGTGGTCCGAGAGGACTCATAAATCTTCCTTTATCTCCTTCGTGGTGTTAGCAGAAAAGGATGAGTTGCTTTTTTCCATCTCATTCTCCCGTCTATCTGTCTGTTAGCCGTGCCCTTGAGCAAAGATTACTGATGCCCTGCCTTTGATATATGACACATCACCCACAGCAGCTTTTCATCAAGTGAATTAACCTGGGAAAATGCAAACCCACCTGCCGGTTGCTTCCCAACTTTGCACAATCCCTTTGTGTAGAGCTGCTCTCTAACATGCAGACGGCGGGAGGGTGGCAAAGTGAGGGAAAGAAAAATGGGAAATTAAGGGCATTGAAATTGGGGGCTCTGAGAAATAACTCACAGCAAACCCTCCATCTTTTTTTTTTTTTTTTTTTTTTTTGCATAAAGACCTTCAAGAGAGGTTTAAATTGCAACGCCCCCAGCCCAGGTAGAGTAGAGAATGCTTTGCACCTGAGCTGGAAGGTGCCATTTCCCCCCAGCCATTTCCACTGTGTGGCTGAAATAATGACAATCATCTTGGCAGCCATGATGACAAGGTTACAGAAACTATTTGGTGACTTCCAATCAATATTCTAGATGGGTTGGGGAGGAGCCTGGAGCCTGGGGCTGTGCTGGATGGAGACACAGGTAAGACAGGATAGAAGGGACTGTCCTGCCAGGTCCCCTCACAACCTCTAGAATGTGTGTGTTGAGTGGCAGGTAGTTCCCGAAGTTTCCTGATTATCAGGAAGAGGGTTGAAAAACAAAGAGTAAATGTTCAATACCTCAGAGGAAGGGGTTCTTCTTAGTGTCCCAGCTCAAAAAGCACCGATTTGCACCCCTACTGTATTTAACCAGAAAGAGTTGCCACACACGGCCAAGATCATTCAGTGAGACAAAGGAAAGACCTCACTGACAAACCACTGACACCGCCCAGCTCCTGCTGTGTCCGGTTCAACTTTCCATTCCCAGCCTGCCGGCCTCCCATCACAAAACATAAAACATGTACAGGAGTTGGAAACAATGCTGCTCGCTGCACGAGGCAAGCAAGAGCATTGTTGTCTGCATTGAACAGAGCCATATTCAATCTCTTTGTAGAGAAAACGGGTTTTTTCCCATCATCCTAGAGTCTGATAACATAGCAGTTACTCTTTCCAAGGTCAAGTGTCTAGGGTGTGTGACTCCCTGGAAGGTTCTGATGAGGAAGATCTTTTTTTGGTAATTTATTCTTGAAAAAAAAAAAAGAAAATCCAAAGATCCCAAACTATTCATCATAATTTCTTGCCCGAACTCTAGTTTTGAGGTAAGATTACAAATACTGCTATAAAGGACATATGATTAAAAGAAATCTTTAAAATAACAAAAGAAAAGCCCTCTTAGTTTAGACTTGAGGATGCAATCTATGCAACCCTGCATCTCATTCATCCCGTGTGTTATAACCCGTGCCCAACAAACAGTTTGAACGGGCTTTGAAATCTTTCATTTCAGGAAAATGAAAGATTTTTTTTCATTTCATCTAATCTTTCAAGGAATGATTAAAATGTATTTATTCACTAGGCTTAATTTTTCTCCGTTTAAAGATCATGTATATATGTGCGCATGCCATGCACACATGTGAGGTCAGAGGACAGATAATGAGCAAAGGTTCTCGCCTTCCATGCTTGGGATCAGGGATTGGACACAGGCTGGGGCTCAGCAGCAACACTGTCACCCGCTTAGCAATCTCACCTGGCCTTGCTACACTTCTTTTGCTTACATTTATTTGGCTTTTGAAGACATGGTTGAGGATTTCAAACATGAGTCACTGTATTGTATCATTTCTGTTCCTTCCTGTCTCTAACTCCCCCCACATCTCCCACCCCAACATCATCTCTGGAAACCCCTCATGAATGTATGACCCCAACTTCTATAATTATCAATTGTATGTGTGTGCACATGCATGCATGTGTACACATGCATGTGTGTATGTGTACAAGTGAGTGAATGCATTTGTGCATGTGTGTGTGTGTGTGTGTGCATGTGTGTGTGTGTGTGTGTGATGTGTGTGCAGGTGCTTGCTTATGGAGACCAGAAGAAATGTTGCTGTGCAGACAGCTATGAGCCACTCAACATGGATTCTGGGATCGGAATTCATATTGTCACTGTAGATACATCAAGCCCCCTAACCATTGGGCAATCTCTCCAGCTCCTTCACTGTACTTCCTAAGGAAACAAAGGACATAACTAGCTTTTAGAAAACCTGTTCTAAAATAACCCTTGAAGTGCAAGTCTTGTGGGCATCAGCTAGTCAGAAAATTAAATTGTCCAAGACACCCTGCTTCTGAATGTTCTGGCTAAATTTGAAAGTAGAAATGAAAAACGCATAATGTATGCAGATGCATAAAATCAAGCAAATCAGAAAAGTCTTAATACTTACAACAGCAGCTTTTTTCTTGATAGGAAGGAAAGAAGGGTACAAGCTTCAGTAGCAGACAGGAAGGAGGAAGGTGAGCAGGTAACATGGAGCATCTAATAATACAGGGCATCAATAAAATAACAATAATATTTAGTGAGGACCATAGATTCTGAAAGCTTCATTGGCATTGTTCCATTGGAGTTCTCAACCATGCCATCATAGTGATTAACCCATTTTAGAGATAGAAAAACTGTGTCTCCAACAGGTGAAACAACCATTCAATACAGGCAGCTTGTAAGTGAGAAAAACCAAGATTTAAAGCCAATAGGTTTGTCACAAAGCCACAGAAGTGATGACTGTGGCCCCAGAGTTGATGCCAACATCCTGCTCAGCTACCTGGGCACTGCACAAGCTTTCTTCCAGGAAGAATGGACACAGTTCTCACCCCAAGCCTATGGTGTCAGAAAGGAACGCTGCCTTCTGCCCTGTCACTCCTGGATCCTCACCTCTCTTTGAAGGAAAACCAGAACTTTGAGATCCTCCCCAAAGTTATGGCCAGACCTCATTCATTTGCATGTTTTTGAGGTTATATCCTTCCAACATACCATCTCATATGCATTGCCGTTTCTTTTAATTTTTATAATTATTTCTGCCTGTGGCATCCTGTGGCATGTGTGTACATGGGTGGGAGACTGGGTCTCCCGATGAGTCTGGACCTAGGCAGATGGCCAACAAGCCCGTGATCCCCCTGTTTCCTCCTACCACAGCCCTGTGGTTACACTCACAGGTGGATATGCCAAGAGAACTGAAGTAGGTGCTGGAGTTTCCTACCAGGTCCTTATGCTTGTAGAGTATGCATGTTCACCCACTGAGCTCGCTCTCCAACCTCGCTCTCCTGGTGTCTTTTCAGACCGTAGGGCTTAGCATGGTAAGAGTTTTCAATGAGTTCTGAATGGGTAGTTTTCACATCAGTGAATTGAGGAATGGTGGTAGACATGGCATCAAGATAATATTTTCATCACTTTTGAGCATGAAACCCATTCATAATATACAAATACAGCTTTGTTCATTCCCAGGACTTTTTGTATATCACTTGAGATGAAAACTCAACTTCTATTCAATAATAATTCTCTATCCCCAAATCCCTGGTACCTGATAACCTTAAATCTGCTTTCTGTCTCTATAACTTTGCATCTTCTGAGCATTTCATGTAGGTGAAAGCAAATTGTATTTGTCCTCTAATGGCTTTTTTTTTTTTTTTTTTTTTTTTTGCACTTAGCATTTTAGGTTCAAAGTTTACCCATGTTATGGCATATGTCAAAATTACTCATTCATTTATTTGTTTATATTGTTTTGTTTATTTTTATGCATATACATAGTGCATATTATGTATGCTTGTTTTCAGCATGCCACGGTACAAATGTGAAGGTCATAAGACAGCTTGCAGGAGTGGGTTCTCTCCTTCTACCAGGCATGCTTCAGGGTTGGAACAGAGGTTTCCAGGCTCAGTGGCAACACCTTTATCTACTGAGCCATGCTACCTGCTCTGTGTATATGCTTTTTGAGACAAAGACTCAGAATATGAAAGAAAAGCCAGGCCTTGATCTATCAGTTCTCCAGCCTGGGGCTCCTGCATGCTGGGATTACAGGTATGTGGCCTCACACCCGGTTCCCATTTCCTTTAAGCAAAATAATAACACATTACATATGTGCACCATGTCTTGTTTAGCCAGTCATCTCTTAATGACCAGGAGATGCATCTCCTTTCCAATCACTGTGAATAATGCCACAAAAAAAAAAAAAAAAGAGAGAGAGAGAGAGAGACTGACCAGATATCTATCTAAGATCTGCTTTGGGCCTCTTTAGCTATAAACCCAGGAACAAGATTTCTAGATCAGACAGCTGTTCTATATTCCACTTTCTAAAGACTTTGTCTGAGGCTTTTTTTATTTTGGAAGATTTATTTATTTTGATCTTATGCGTATGTGTTTTGCCCGTATGTATGCATGTGCATCACATGTGTGTGTGTTTCCTGTATGCATATGTGTGTATCACATGTGTGCGGTGCCCATGGAGGCCCTACTCACTAGAGCTAGAGTTACAGACAATTATGATCGGCCTGTGGGTGGTGGAAGCTGAAGCCAGGTCCTCTAGAAGAGCAGCAAGTGCTCTTAACCACCAGGCCATCTCTCCAGCCCCTTTCTTTCAGTTTTGAGAAATCACTGAATCTTTCTATCCTGAGAGTGTAGTGTACACAAGCAAGAGCCTTGCCCTGATGTCTTCTTGGACCCCTAGGCCTATCACAGCAAGAATTCAGCAAGTTCTGACTAGATGGAGTTTTATAAGTGCATGAATGAATCGGATCAAGCCTTCCTTCCCATAGAAGGTAGCAGGAGAAGACAGACTTGGAAACCTTCCTTGTCACAGGTCCATGTTAAATCAGGCCATGGGACTTCTCTAGTCCTTGGCTTTTCACTTGTCCAAATATATATATATATACAAGCATATGTTTGTCTGCCTTCATGCCAAAGAACATCCAAAGAGTACAAGAGCGACTATTAGAAAGAGTGTAAAGAAGGCAGCGAACAATCACCCATCTCACTACTGGGGCTAAGAGCTATCATCCTCATCTCTCTCTATCCACCCTGCCTGCAGGCTGAAGGAACAGTCTGATGAGATGCCTAATAACCCTGGCCCCGCTCAGCCTTCTATTATATGGGGCAGGGGCAGGGAGGGTGGTGGTGGTGATGGAAGACCTAGCTTCCACTAGGATTCGAATATCAATACCTCTTTTACTTCATTAATTCATCAAGAGAGTATTTTTCAACACATTAAATTCAATTTCAAAAAAAGAATGAGCTGACACAGTCAAATGCACGTGACCAAAATCCATAGTGGACTTCCCCGTCTGCCCTTTCTAGCCACTTGCAACCCCATCCGAGGGGTCCGGACATCCATTACCCAACTAATTGGCAGGCCTGACTTAGGAAGGGGAAACTCCAGCCTGTCGACTGGGCTTTTCATTACTTAAGTGCATTATGACTTGGACTATATTAATGGGGCTCCAAATTTTAACTATTGACAGCTTTCAATAGGAATTTACGCTTCTGTCCTCCCAGGGCCTGCAAATCATTACCTTCTCACTTGTAGTGAAGACAGCCACCAGAGGGAATTGGTTAAAAAGTCTGAACGTGGTGGGGGCACACGCATAGCACCTCCCTGCGAGCAAGCACATAACCGTCTTTCCCTCTTTCTCCTGCGTTAAATTTTCAACTCTTTACTACATGCTTTAATGAAAGCACTGACTGAAAAATACAAACATGGATACATAATTCCCAGTGAATTGGTCTAAGTATAACTTGTAAAAACTGGATTAACGGCACAAAGCATGTACTTTATAAAAATAGCCTGTAGAAAAAAGCATTAAGCAATTACAACTCCGACTCTGAAGGCTCCAGTATTATGGGGTAATATTTCCTTAATGTTAGACTTCATTAACCCTAAGATAATCTCTCATAAATTTTGCTGATTTTTTAAAGAGAAAAAAATAAATTATGTTTATTAAACTACTGAATATGTTTATGAAAACAAGACATAATCTAGTGCCATAAACTTCTTGTCTTTATCTGAATGATCAAGGAACTCATAAATAAAATATCACATAACAAAGTGAGTGTTAAAATTCATTACTGTTATAGCCATGTTCATGATCTATTTCATTAACACCCTCCTCTCCCCGGATAAATGGCTTTCCTAGCCTAGGAAAGGAAAGCCATTTACAAGACAAAATAGTGAGACGCTTTTTCTCATTTTCCCTTATCTCTTCCGTTCCTAACTTTCTAAATTAATTCTTCTCTTAAATCTTATTGTTCTTTCCAGTGTAACTCACAGCACCATTAGAGAGAATGGAGAAAAATAGAGGCAAAGAAACGAGCCTATAGAGTGTAAGTTAATTAGGGACCTCGGTGACTGCTGATGAGATTTGATGACACAGAGCCCCACGGTGAATTTAGAAGCTTATCTTCCTAAAATATTTGAGAATAAAATACAAATAATAGAACTCTGAGAAATATTCCGTATATCAAGCAATCTGCCACCGCTTAATAACCAAACCCCATTTCCTGGTTAACTGTAGATTGCTGCGGCGTTGATTGGATCCACATACGGAATTTGCGAACCTCTATCTGCAGTGATTTTGAAGGTAATTTCACTTTTATAGATGTGTGTATATACAAATACTGAGAAAGGTAAGTGCTTTCCTGCAAGTTACCCAAAGCAAATAGATGTGGGTGTGGGGGTCTCTAAGGCCACCCCTGAAGCTCACCAGGTCACATCACCAAGTAGGCTTCATAGCAAAGACGGAAAAAAAAAAAAAACAAACAAACAAAAGACAGGGACCTGAGTCCTACTCCAACTATTTGTCTAATCTTAATTCAGTACAGTCCTAGGATACAGCCTCATCTTCTCAGATAATAACCAAAGGATGCTGTTTATGATAACAGTGGGAATTAAAACAGAATTTTACAACTGCCAACTTAAAGGGGGGCCAAATACCCTAAGTGAATATTTAAGTGTAAATTTAAAAAGTATCCATTTGTATTTATTCCAAACCATATAGCTATTTCTCTAGCCCTGATTCCATGTAACACCCCAAGGAGATATATATATTTTAATATATATTCAATTCAATAGTATATATTGAAAATAACACACAACATAAGAGATGTGAAGCAGGTAGGTTTTAAGACCACTTAGTACTTGCCCCCAAGTAGCATACACATTATATCCTGCCCAACACTTCAGTAGAATGGGACATGGATCAAGGGACTGAGGTGACATGAGGCCAGTCTCCAGCAGGGTTATAGAGATAAGACACTAAGTTGAAACTGCAGGGTGTGAGAGATGCAAGAAGCATCTAGCAGAGATTTCTTGGTGTGCTGGAACTGGAGGAGGTGAACAGAAGGGCAGAAGGGAGACTAAGAAGAAAGATTTAGGTTCCTGGGACAATGCATGGACAAGGGGCCTCAAGTCAAACTCAAGGGGAATCCATCCATCCATCCATCTATTCATTCATTCATTCATTCATTCATTCATGGATAAATGGATGGACAGATGGACACGGATGGATGGATGGGTGGATGGATGGATGGATGGACGGACAGACGAACAGATACACACACACACACACACACACACACACACACACACACACCCATAGGTAAATGAGAGAATGAATAAATAATCAGATCTCTATGGGGCAAACAAGGTTCCAGCAATGTAAGTAGAGCAGTTAGCCCAACCTGGTTAACATGTAACGCGAATCTGCCTCAAAATCCTCCCCTTCTGTCCTCATTCCCTAAATGATCTAAAAGTAGTTTCAGTCCCTATGAAAGGGATGGGGCTGGGAAGTCAAGTCAAAGTCTGATGGTGAAGCACTTGCTAAGCAAGCAAAAGGACCTGAGTTCTAATCTCTCCAGAACTCACTGAACATCAAACATGGTAGCACACATCTGTAATTCCAGCACTCCAACAGTGAGATGTGTGTTACTGAGCTGGGTTTTCAGTGACTCCCCAAGATGAGTTAGCCTGACATGTGCAGTGGCCAGCTTCTGTCTCAAACAGAAGGTGAAAACCAAGTCCCAACACCAGACAATGTCCTCTGACATTGTCACATGGTACTCTGACATATGATCTCTCTCTCTCTCTCTCTCTCTCTCTCTCTCTCTCTCTCTCTTTCTCTCTCTCTCTGTCTCTGTCTCTCTCTCTCTCTCACTCGCTCTCTCTCTCTCTCTCTCTCTCTCTCTCCAGAAGTTCAACAAAGGAAGGCTAAAATAGTCCCCATAAGTTTTGAACCAGAATCAGTATGCCTTCACATCCATTACCTGTGTGCCTCTCAGAAAGGTACTAAATTATGCCTGTGCCTTAGAACTTTGAAATTATACTTCAGTACATAGAACTGTTATAAGAATATGTATGTATGTGTCTTAATCCTTATAATATATATATATTGCTTGAAATAAGGATAATACATTTAAGCACCAATTATAGTAGCAGCAGCAGCAGTATGACTCTCAGAAGTGAGCTGTTAGGACTACACTTAGCTGCACAGAACAAAAACAAAGTCCACCCAAACTCTGTTAGTGCTCTGAACGAAGGTAGGAGATTTGTTTTTGCTTTTGGTACCTACAAGATGTCTAGGGGCAGCCAGGCAGGCCAGGGTTGATATAGGGCTGCCGCTATTTGCCTGGGAATTGGGATCCAGCCAGTTCCATGCTCTACCACATGACATGCAGTTCTAGTCTCTCATGAACCACTATACCCCAGCTGTATCTCGGCCACCTCATCTCCCTGCTGGCAGCAGAATGGGAGAGCACAATAAGGGAAAAGAGGACCCTCTCTTCAGAAGACTCACTGGGAAGCCTGGATAATACTTTCCCTTAGCTGCATGCTTGCACCTGCAAAGCCGGGTGAAGGCCGCAGGCAAGGTTCAAAACAAGGACTTCATCAGTGAGAGGAGCAGAGGCCTGAGTGGGGAAGCAGCTGGAAGTCTCCACCCAAGGACAATCAGCTAAGAGGCAAGCCATCTCCCCTCATCTGAGCACAAAGAACAGAGCGACACCTAGAACATACCACTTCTCTCTCTTCTCCAGCATCTCTACACTCTGTTCCCTACACACCAGCAGAGGAATATACGAAAACTGAAAGCCATGTCCTCATCTGAACCACCCCCCCCCCCAAGGGCTTCCCGGTAAAGTTCAAATCAAAGAAGGAGGGTTTTCCCTGCAGCATAAGGTCCCTGCTAGTCTGGTCCCATGCTCCTCCTAACCTCAGCTCACAACACAGCTGCCTGCTCCCCACACCATAGCTGACTTTGCTACACAACACTACCATTCCACCTGCCAACAGCCTTTGTCTCTGATACCCAAGTCTTACTCTCTATTTTTCATTGGAACTCCTTCATCTTCCCTTGGTTGGCTCCTTCTTGTCATTTGGAGATCACTTGGATGCTAGTATCTCAGAGCCTTCCTGACCTCCCTCCCCAGTTTTGCCTGGAAAAGTATGAAACCTTCCCTGTGGGTTTAACACCCCTCACCAGCTAATGGTCCTCTCCTTATATTTGTGTCTCTGTTCCCAGCAGAATATACTTTGTGGTGGTAATGCTTATCTTTAGCACTAACCAAGAAACTCTCCCAAACCAACCAACTGGATCTCAGCAGCATCATCTAGGTTTCATCCATCTGGTATGCCTTATCTGAAAGCCCAACGTGTACCAGGTGTGACCCAGTGAAGGATAGTGTTGCAACTGAACCAAGTAACTATATCATTTGACCATTGTGCTTGATTTACCAGTCAGATGTCTTGTCTGAGGGCCTGATGTAACAGCATCACCTTGAGAGGCCAGTGGAGTAACTAGTACACCTGTGTTCACAGTCGACAAAGGGAAGGGGAAAAGGCTTGTTTTTAGGGCATTGTAAGTCCTCCAAGTCAGACAGCAGCCATGGGCTGAAAAAACTGCTCACAAAGCCAAGAAAAGATACTTGCCCCATACAATCCACTTTCTTTTGACCGACAGATACATAGCCATGGGTATGTTAGATGCTCCCCATAGGAAATCCACATTGCGCTACAGCAAGGAAAGTTATCCAGCAACGATAGAGGACTCCCGGGGATCTTTCTTTAGTGGAAAGATGTAGGAGAAGACATCCAGGAGAGACAGGAGACAGTTGGTGACCAGAGAAGAGAAAGAGGTTGGAGGGTGGGGGTGGGGGAGGAAATGTATGCTAGATGGGTAGAGAGGGAACAGGGAGAAAGGGGAGCTGGGAAGAAAAGCAAATCAAAGAAAGACTGGCTATTAAAAAAGCTGAGTTGAAAAATGTCTCAGATGGCCTCTGACATCTAATAAGTCATCTGTCTTCCTCAATACAGAGAAGTCATTACTTAGGAGTGAACTAACACCAGCAACTGCGACCAGTCAAAACAACAGAGACCGTGCAGACATAAACGATCGCCCCTTGCAGTTAGGCGCAAGAACAGGAATGTATTCAATTTTTCAGATAAAAAAAAACATTTGAACTGACTGAATTTATTGTAATACAGCTTTTATTATATGTTGGGAAAATAAGAATGGAAACAAATACCCACTGCTCGGTCACCTTCAACTTTTCCTTGGAAAAATGAGCTTTTATTTATTTTTTCCTTGAGAGTATGAATTCTTCGTAGCAACCAGTCATAAATATCAACATGGCATCCTGGCTACAGGCCATCAATACTCCTAACAGAGGCATTAATTAATGACACCATCTGCCCTGCCCACAGGACCCCTATAGAACCACCTCCCCTGAGACCTTAACCTAGGCCCAAGGACCAGCAGGAGGGATTCAATTCAGAAAAGAAAAGAACTTGTGGGCCTGCAGGCTAACCAGAGGCATGAGAGACCTCTCTGCCCCGGAGAAGCTAGAAACAGGATCTTGTATAAGTAGAGGGATGAAATCAGCTGAAGTGACAGCACAAGGAGTCATCAAGGGCAAGCAGTGCCTTGCCTCTCCCCAGCCATAAATCATCACCTCAGCTCTCATCCCAGATTCCTCTCTTTCCCTCGTTCCTGCAGGCAATCCTCCAGCAAAGGCTGATGCTGTCTTCAAAACACAGCCTGAGGGCTGGGGAGATGACTCAGTTGATAAAGTAGGGGCTGCACAAGCTTGAAGACCTGAGTGTGGTCCCCAGAACCGCGCCCCCCCCCCCACACACACACAGAGAGAGAGAGAGAGAGAGAGAGAGAGAGAGAGAGAGAGAGAGAGAGAGAGAGAGAGAGAGATGACAGCACCCACCAGTAATCCCCGCACTGAGAATGTGGAGGCAGGCTAACCACTGGTGTTTGCTGCCCAGCCAACCAGATGACTTGGTGAGTTGAAGATTAGTGAGAAACCTTGTATCAACAAACAAACAAACAAAACCAAGGTGGGGCTTTGTGTCTGCTTCTCCTTCTCAGTGCTGGGAGTTTCATCTGGTATGAACCACTGCAGATGGCGTGTAAGTTGCCAGTTTCTGTGGTCATCTTTGAGAGATGGGGGAGATGAACAGATATGGATTGGATTGGGTAATGGGGTGAGGATGATCTGGGAGACATTGGGGAAAGAAAAGAATGATAGGCCAACACCGTCTAGAATATTGTAATAATTTTTAAAAAATTTTTTAAAAGCAAGGTGGCTACTCAAGGAAGACTAAGGTTGACCTCTGACCCCTCCACACACACAGTATGAGCTGTGTCTCCAGCCTATTTTACTGTCTGTATCCTAGTTTCATGCCACATCTGCCTTGCAGACAGCAGCGAGTAGCTTTCAAGGCAGATACCGCTCATGGACAAACCTCCATTGTTTCTAGTTACTTGCTTAACTTTTAGCCAGCAGCCAGAATCCTTTGGGAAAATTCAAATCAAGTTCTATCATGGCTTGCTTAACACTCAGCGTGGCCTGTTGGTATCCCATCATTTTTGGTATAAAATCCAAGCTCCTTTCTTAGGGCCAAACATCTTGACAGTTCTCCTCTGACAGCACCTTGGTCCCACACTCCTGAAAAGTCCCTTTTTTTTTTTTTTTTTTTTGTTATCCTTCAAAATACGCAAGGTCTTTGCATATGCTGTCTCACTTGTCTACATCCAGCTCGCCTGAGATTCCTGAAACAGTCCACCCACTTCCCAGCTCTGGGCTCTCACAATGCATTTTGGAGGGAGCCATTTCTGGCTGCTGTAGCAAAATCAGGCTTCTTTCCTCAAGCTGGTGTCTAACCTCCATTTACTAGACTAGGGTATTGTATTTTACTATTTTCCTAGAATAGGAACATTTTACTTTCATAGAAAAGTATCTTTATTTTTAAGCTGTACACTTATGTATTGTCTGTTTCCTGCAACTTGAATGTTAACCCTCATCTAGGAGATAGCCCCTCCCCATTGGCCTCCAGCATACTGTCCCCAAGATGTCCAAGAGCCTGGCTCACAGATGTATTCCGTAGGTATCAGAAGAACAAACGAAGAGTTACATTTATGGTTACATGACATAGGTTTTTGCTTCCTCTAGCCTGCACAGGACAGTGCTCTTCAGTATGAATCAGACACAACTGTGGGCCACTCCCAATACCAAAGGACAACTCAGATTTTGAGAAAGATGAAAATCTACGTAGCCAAGAGAACTTCATCTGGGATGAAGTAGCTACCTAGAAGCGATACCAGGCATCTCAAAGTGGACACCATGACAAAGTTTACTCTGAAATTAGCCTGGAATTGTATTACTCCGAGGATCAAAGCCAAACCCTGAAGCCTCAAAACCTCAAGCAAAACACACTCCAGGACAGCATGCTGTTTTCACACAACTGTCCTTTGATGTGACTCTGGGATATGGACACTAGAAAAATGGGCGCAAAGAAAACGCACCCAGGTTCTGAACTCTGCTCCTCTCTAGATTTCTGACTTTTGGGGAATCCATTCATTAACTCTTCTGGACCTCTTGTCCAGGTGAATCAGCCTAAGGGCTGGGGAGCTAGCTTACTACACAAACATGAGGACCTAAGGTTGACCCCAGAGCTCACATTAAAAAGCCAGGTGTGCTTGCCTTCATGACTTCACTGTACCCAGGTTTACCCCATGGCCTACTTCCTGGCTTCCGAAACTATATTTTTCCCACTGCCCTGCCATGCCTTTCCTGTCCACAAGGTGGTTTAAGACGAACATCCAGGCCCACAGCTCACCTTGGGAAATCCTGGCTTGAGCAGGACTCTTAAGGTCTTCCGCTAATATCTCCCAAGTTCTGGGTGTGTTACCCATTTAATGACAGACACAAAGGATGCTGTGGTGCTGACAGGCAGGAAGCAGAATGTCCTGGGAGTGAAAAGTAAAGCTCACAAGGTTTGTCCACGTAGGATAATGGTGTCTTTAATGATCATAGTAACAGCAACTTACATTTATTTGGTACTTAGTATGGGCAAGAGGTCATGCTAAGCAGTTTAGCCCTCATTCTTTGAGGCAGATGAAATGATTATTCTTATCTTACATATGAAGATGCTGAAACCTTGCCAGGAAGACAGATCTTTGTTGTTCTACTACTTAAGTTTCTCCCAAACTTACTTTTGTTCAGGACTCACAGACGTAACAAGCTAAACTGTGTGGCTCTAATTGAATTTGTTTGACTAGTTACTACCAAAGAAGTATCAAATTCATGTGTCCAGTTTAATACATTTTATGTTTGGACACAAGACAAGAAAGCAAATATGTGTGCAAATATATTATGCATATTACTGTTTACATGTACAAATACTTATACCTAGGTATATATGTATCAATTATATCTACATATACTATATGACTAAAAGTTGAGTGAACTGAGGCTGGGGAGATGGCTCACTCTTTCAGGTACCTGCCACAAATACATGAATATTTGAGTTCAGAACCAGCACATACATGAAGAGCGGTCTTGGCTGCATGTGTCTGTAGCCCTAGCTCTAGGAGGGTGGAGACAGGAGGGTCCCCAGAGCTTGTTGGTCAGTCCGGCCAATCACAGAGCTGTGCACTCACTGAGAGAGCCTGGCTCAGAAAATAAGGGTGTCAGATATAATATGTGATTTTGACCCCTGGCCTCCATGCATACCATACACATATGTATACATATAAAATGTACTTGCATACATTAAACACACAGAAACACACATGACAGCCAAAAGTTGCATAAACCAATACTTATCCTCATTATGTGCCATACATAATTAAGCCTCTTAGAGGCCGGATTTTATTCTAGAAAAGACAGACATTACACTGGACATTTAAAATAAACTAAGCACTAATATTATCTATTCTATTCTAGTTGTATATTAGCTACAACTCACTAAATGATTTTGTAACCCACTTATTGGTTTCAACTTCCTGTTTGGAAAATGTTTACTTAAAGGAATGCTACCCACAGAGAAACTGAAGCCAAAGGCTCTCACGAGCTCTCCTCCTTATCTTAGGAGACAGGGTCTCTCATGGAGGTCACCAGTTTAGACTAACTGACCAGCAATCCCCACAGATCCACTTGTGTCTCTCCCTCCATCCCATGCTGCGGTTACAGGCATGTGCTGCTATACCCAGCCTTTCACACGGGTGCTGCAGAGCCAAAGTCAGCTCTCAATCCTTTGTGTAGCTAGCACGTCATCCAGTGAACCATCTCCAGCCCTTCATGCCTAAAGTGTTTAAACCACAAAACATCATTAAAAGATTCTAATTCAAACAAGCAGATGGGAAGAAAAGCATATGGATTCAGAACAGTGAAAACAAGTGTCTACTCAGAAACAATCCGGGATAAACAAGAGCAGGACTTGTCACTGTTAGGTTTTTCCATTGGCTTTGTTTTACTGCAAGCCATAGTTCATGCATAAGACCACTGCCAAAACCTTTCAATGATATCTACATTTTACTTTACTAAAACAAGTTTTAATTTAAAACTTAATCTTTTGGAGGGAGACAGAGTATGAGGCAGGATATCACGATATAGTCCAGGCCAACCTGTAACCCAAGTTCCTCAGATGTCAGCCTCCCTAGTGCTGGGGTTATATGTGTGGGCCATGATACCCTGTGAGATCCAATCCTAAACACAGTTCAACACAGTATTATCTATATCTGATGAGGCTCTGGAAGCCTTCTGTCTAAGCAGTGGGTGTGGGGAAATAAGTACCTGAGAGGCTACTTCTTCTCAGGTTGAATGAAGAGTTTCTTCTACATCTACGATTGTGGGCTCTAGGATCATGAAGCATCGTTGTTGATTTTCAGATGGGTTTAACAAAAGATCATCCAAAATGGTCAAAATGCCAATCTAGAACATAAAAAATGACAGCCCGGGCCTGGTGATCGACCATGATGGTTATGACCCCAGTGGATCTGTTCAGGGAAGGTTTTGATACTGTATTATTTCTTCTCGATGCGGCCTAGTCTATCATATCTCATACATTAAAATTTTTATGTATCACATTAAGTTTTTTCTTGTCAACTAAGTACCTGTCTCGGAGTTTCTCTCTTGTGTGTTTTCAACGTACAGGGGAAATTTATTTGAATAATACCATAATTAAATCTCATAGCAGCTGAATTTTATTTTAGAAGATAGGGATTATATTGAACTTTCTTTATTGAACTGTCATTTTTATCTTAACTGTGGCTTAACCTCATAATCTAATTATTTTTTTCTAAACTGACTTGAGAGCCAGTAAAAGAAAGATATGAAAAATTAAATTACATAATAAAGCATGAAGCAAGAGAAGCTATCATGAGACTCTCAGACTGAAAAACTAGTAGGAACAAATTTATGTATGTAGCTGAAAAGTTGTTTTTCTACAAATTAAAACAAAGATTAAATAAAGAAAAATCTATTTAAGTGGGATAACACATCACGCTATTCCAATTCCTTATACACCTTTAGGACCAAAGTCAAGTCATAATGATGAAAGGCAGGCAGCTCACTCTCAGGAGAAAGGAGCCAGCCCTTGAGACCTACTGAGTTCTCTCTAAGGGTTTATTAAATAATCAACCCTCTCCCTTCTTCTACTGATTTTAAAGTATTTAGTTTTCATTCCTAATACAATAAAAATTCCCATTTCTTCTTAGTGTAGGCCATGATTGTTTTTCTGTCATTTAAATTGATAGTGCTCTACAACTATGTCCTACAAAATCCTTGCATTGGTAAGGGCAGGTTGAATATTTGTTATATAAATGACTTAGGCCCAGAAGTATTTCAAGGTTTGTATTTCTTTAGAGTTTAGAATATTTGTACATACCTAATGAGATATCCCGGGGCTGGGCCATGAGCCTAAGGCAAAGTTTATGTTTCATATACGCTTCATACATCGGGCCGGAAGCAAAGTGGATAATGTATGTTAACAATTTGGGGCATTAAACAGTTTGATGGGGTGGAACATTGTACTGTGGTGGCATGTAGCCTTCAAAAGAGGCTCCTAGGTTGGAGTGTTTAGCGTTTGAGATCCTCAGATCAGACATCTGCACAGAAAGAGGGTTATGAAGGATGAAGCAGATGGAACCCACACCATGCCTGGAGTTTCAGCTAATAATAATGCTGTGGGGATATTGTTTTCCAATTTGATAAATGATGTTACATACATGAAAAACCGGGGAGAAACTGAAACCGTCATGGAGGCACACAGGAAGGCTCTGTGTGATCTTGGCCATTTTTTAATAAACTGAATATTTTTTTCCAAAATGGAATTTATTTTACTTTTATATATTCATTCGTTCTTCAATGCTGATGACCAAGCCCGTGACCTCAGCGCATCCCATACACATATGCTCTAGCACTGACCGACATCACTGACCCCTAAGTTGTATTTTAAGAAAAAAAAATTAGAAGGTAGATGCCAAAGGATTCAGAATTATGCTGCATGAGGGATATAATATACTTGTTTTTGGTTACAAATAAGCCAATTATGTGAATTTTCTCCCAATTCACTATATAATATATAATATGAACTTTTCCCAATTTTATATAAAAGGAACTGAATCGAAATGTCAATGAGTAGTATATCCATCACCCCGCACATTGGTCATTTGGGGCGAGAACATTAAAGGGGTTCCCCTTTCCATTATTTTCAAACATGTAATATATTACACCTTTTAAAAGATTTATTTTTTTAATTATGTGTGTGTGTGTCAGTGTGTGTGTGTGAGAGTGTGTGCCCGTGTGACTATCTGGGCATCCATGCACATGTATGTGTACAGTGCCATAGAGTTCAGAAGAAGGTGTCAACGTGTCAGGTCTCCTGGTGCTAGAGTGTCAATTGTGAGCTGCTTGGTGTGGATGCTGGCAACCAAACTCTAGTCTTCTGTAAAAACACTATGCAGTCTTAACCACGGAGCCATCTGTCCAGCCCCCAGTTACATATTTCTGCAGATAGTCATCTTTCATACACAGTACAACACTAGCACTCATTTGTATTTGTAATTTCATTTCCGTTGGTTAGTATAGATATCAATTAAAGATAAACTTCTCTAATGTTCAGAAAAGAACAAGCACAAAAAAGCATGGGGGGAATGTTAAAAAGATAACAAGGCCCAGCCAGCAACCGTCCAAAGTTGACCTTTTAGACTTCCAAAATTCTATCTGCCTATGCTGTGTGATATGCAGAAACCACGGTGTGCAGGGAAGTCTCCTCAGGAAATGGAACCTGATGCTGGTTTTAAGAGGAAACGAAGCGAGAAGAGCATAGTCCAGGAGGAAAAGGTCAGCATGGGCAGAGGTGGGAAGGGCAACAGTGGGGACAAAACAGGAGACACACTATTCGTTAGGGTCCCGGGCTGGGAAGCAACAGAGGACAGGCCAGGGAAGACCTTAGCGCACACAAACACTGTCGAAAAATAAGAAACTGGGCTCTGGATATGAACATGACACCAAGTGGTCCACTTCCCAGTGACCACTACTGCCCCTTGAAACGGACCACCACCACCACTACCACCAAGGACGCTGACATGTGAGTGCCTACTTCAATGGCTGGCTGCCTTGTCAAGCCCGGGGGAACCTCTAGCGTAGTGGAAAGCTCGCTGGACTACGCATTGGCAGATCTGAGTCCTAACTCTGGCTCCACCACTAATGGGGTGGGAAACCCCGAACAAGCCTCATTCTGCCGCCATCTCATATTTCTACCCCTGAGAGGAGGGCGCTGGGCGAGGCGTTCTCCGAGACCCCTTCCGGCTCGAAGGCGCTAACTCTGACGGGATGAAATATGCTTGCTGGCGCTCAGAAGCAACATGTGGCTCACTCTGGCATGGAGAGTGATGTGGGGTACAGGAAAGCAAAACCAGTGAGAATAAAGGGGCTGTGTTTTTATACACAAGAGCCTATTCTTTTATGATACATGTCTAGACCCCTCTAAATATTTAAACAACAATACCACAGCAGGATGAAAACTCTCTAAATCAGGCTCTGTGGCTAAGGAGGATATATGAACAGATGTGATCTTATTAAGGCCCTAATGTAACTCAAAAACAATTTGTCAGGTCTGATGGGTATTGTTAAATTATGTCCACCTGCCAGAGGCAACCAGAAAAATTACCAATTGCCTTTACCCTATTTCTACTCAAAAAATTCCCTAAAAAGCTCCCATACATGTGGCCAGGATATGTATTTTTCTTTAAAGCGGTAACCTAATTGTCACCAACACACAGAAGCCAATGTTGACAAGGTCTTTTTTTTTTTTTTTTTTTTTTTTTTTTTTCTGTTCTGTATATTTTATTATGAGGCCCAACTGTTCCAACACTCCAGCGGCTTGACATTAATGCAGTTTAGGAAACTCCCTAAGTAATAGCACAAAACTCGTAACATCTGTGAAAGCTGGACCCCCAAAATATCCCGGTTATTTTCTTCGGACTGTGGAGGTCAGGGACTTGTTGGGGTGGGAGCAGGCCACGGTTTTCCGTAATGGGGATAGTGTAGCTCACGGTTTCCCTTTAGCACCTGCCAGGCAGGAAGAACAGGAGTTTACCTGACGGGATGCTCAGAATTGGCTTGGAACTGTGCTGGCCAGGTTTACTGCCAGTGTTCAGATGAAGCCTTTCTTTTCCTTTCTCCACATACCTGCCTGGTCCATCCTCCTTGCTGTATTCTATTTTAATTAAATGAAGCAATAGAAAGGGGGAAGCGAGGTGTGAAGCCCGTGGCCTTTTTTTCCCAAGCTGTACCAAAACTTCTCAGAGCTCTTTGGTCTCCAGTGGCATTTGAAAATATTCTTTATCCCACTAAGGGAAGGATGAAAAATTGATCTTCCGACTTCAAATGCTGCATATTTCCACAACTGCAGACTTATGGGAAGAAAAGGCAGGCTTAGGAACTACCAGACCAAACAGGAAGCGGTTCTCAGAGGACCCTCGCTCATCCCAGCAGCTCCACGGGCAGAGTGTGTACACAGCGCTGCTAGAGAATAAACACAGGCTCCACTTCTGAGGGAAATCAAAGCAGATCTTAGAGACACTGAGGATGGAGTCAAACCTCAGTGTCTCAGATTAACCAGGGCAGGGGAAGTCGCGTGGACTCAGAACAAAGCGTCTGAGGGGTGGCAGTTTTTAGTTTCTCTTCACAAAGAGCAGGTGCAGCTTGACTTCAGTCCGTCTGCTCCCAGCGTCCCTTGGAGGAGCTGACGCATTTTATCTGAGTGCACCGGTGCCTTCTCACCCAGGACTCTTCATTTCTTCATCCCCTTGCAATGCCCTGTGCTCCACAGTTCTGTAAAACTCCTCTCGGGTTTTCAAGATTCCTTTCCACGTGTCGCCTCTGGATATCTTGAGCAGTGTGACTCCAATCCTACCTTGGAAGCACTGAGAGATGTACGACTTACCTGCCCCGAGCGGTTGTTTGGGAGACCACCTGAGCATTGTTTGCTGTGTTGCCGAAATGCCCTGGATGTCGCTAGAAGGTTCTGTTCAGGTTAACCATGAAATGGGCACAACTGTGATTTGTAAAACTCCTTTACCCTTGAGGCTTTATGTTGGTCCAACTGGACCCTCCTGCCTGCCACTCCGAATCTCTCAAGTCCTCTGGAATCTCTCTCAGATATGGAGCCTGTGTTATGTTCAGCTTGGGGGTAGGGGGGTGTCTCTGTACACAACTTATCACACTATTGAGAATGGTTGGCCTAAACTCAATGAAAGGCCTTCAGAGAAGACCCGCTATAGAAATGAATGTAGGTTGTGAATCCTTTCAGAAGCTCCTGTAAGAACTAGGAATTGTGCAGGCTTTTCTTCAATTCGTTTCTGGTGCTGTTGATTGGCAGGACTTGTTTCCTTATAATGCCCCTTCTGCTCACCTCATGCCTGCTCAAAAGCCACATGTGGATGGTGCTGTTCCTTAACCCCAATAATACTTGTCCCTTCCTCCTCAACCGATTGAACAATGTGTCTTCTTCAAGGCTTACTGGTCAAATTTATTCTCCCACATCCCTTCCACCTAACTTAGCATCTTCTCGTGTGATTTTGTTGACTAAGGGTATGTTCATGGAGCATTGGGAGTAGAGGACAGTATAGCAAACTACCTCCTGGTCATAAGTAAGTACAGTCACAGGTCACTTAAAGGTGGGATTATATTCTGAGAAACGTCTGGTGTGTCCATCACTGTTTGAATATCACAGACTAGTATGGCTATGATTTTACCAGATGTTAATATTATGGGACTGTCTTAGTCAGGGTTTCTATTCCTGCACAAACATCATGACCAAGAAGCAAGTTGGGAAGAAAAGGGTTTATTCGGCTCACACTTCCACATTGCTGTTGATTACCAAAGTCAGGACTAAGACTCAAGCAGGTCAGGAAGCAGGAGCTGATGCAGAGGCCATGGAGGGATGTTGCTTATGGGCTCGCTCTCCCTGGCTTGCTCAGCTTGATTTCTTATAGAACCCAGGTCTACCAGCCCAGGGATAGTACCACCCACAATAGGCTGGGCCCTCCCCCTCCTTCACTAGTTGAGAAAATGCCTTACAGCTGTATCTCATGGAGGCATTTCCTCAATTGAGGTTGCTTTTTCTGTGATAACAATAGCTTTTGTCAAGTTGACACAAAAACAGCCAGTACAGGACCAACCAGCATGGTATATGGGGTCCACTCTCAGTGAACATGGTCATGTGGTAAAAAATGGTATCTTAGCTCAGGCTGCTCTAAGAAGGGATGATAGAAGGGTGGCTATTTCTGTCTCACAGGGCTAGAAGATACAAGTCTGAGGTCAGAATTGTAAGGGTACAGTTGAAGACCCTTTAGGTTGCTGAAGGCTGACTTTTCATTATAGAAAAGATAGAAAATCAGCCAGAGGACACTTGGGGGGGTTGCTTTTAAAGGATATCCTCTCCTGACCTACCCATCTCCCAAAGAACCAGCTCTTAACACCATTTCATTAGGACCCAAGACTTCAACATTAAAATCAGGGAATGACACCAGCATGCATTCTGTTATAGCAGGGTGGGAAATTTCCCGACAGAATCTACCCAGAGTTCCGTCTCTTTTTCAAGGTCACACTCAAGGACATCAAAGAAAAGATAAGGATTAGGAATGTGGTCACTCTGAAAACTCTGTAGCGTAAACCAAATACCTCCCTAGTAGACCTAATTCCAAAATGTCTCCCGTGACCTTTGCTCCATGTCAAAAGGGATTTTGCAGATGGAGTCAAGATCTCTAGTCATTTTGCTTTCAGATAGGGAGATTATCTTAGTGAGCTTAATTCAATCATGGGAGTCTTCTTTTGAGAGCAGAGGGTTTCTCTGACTGGTCCAGGAAAATTCAGAGGAACTAGAGCCATAGAAGGAATGTTACAAAGATGTCTGACCAGCCAGAAGATGGAAGAGGTACTAGAAGAACTTAAGAACAAACCCAGGAAATGACAGAAAATCCCAGCCAACCGACAGCAGAAATGAGAGCCACAGGCTTCCAGCCAAGTAGGAATAACTTCTGTTGATACAAGGCAGAATCTGTAAGGAAGCAGATCCTTTCCAAAGCTTCTAGAGGAAAGGGTACCCTCATCATATAAGACCCTGAACAGAGGACAGGTCAGCTTATCCACACCTCCTAGCTCACAAATGACAAACAGACTTTGTGTTAAGCCACAGTCATCATGACAGAGCAATCCTTAACCCCTTCTCACTCCTAAAACTATCCTAAAAAACTCACTCTAGTGAATATATATATATATATATATATATATATATATATATATATATATATATATATGAACTTATCTTCATTTATCCCATATAGATGCACTAATGACAGGCTTCTAAAGAATAGGAAGTACAAATGCAGGATGCTCTTCCCTGGCCTCTCTCTTGATGGGTCATGGTGGCCGCCATATGCAAGTCACTTATGGAAGTCTAAACTCCTAGGAAGAAATTAAGTCATCTGTCCCAAGACTGACACTGAGCAGTTGAGTCAATGCTGGCTGTAAAATGGAACTTCTGAGTGTATTACATGAAGCACACACAAGGCACATATGGAAAGGTCCTTCTCTGGGTTGGAATGAGAGTTCCTGAGGGATTAAGCAACTTTATTAGACCAGTAATTCTCTTCCTCCCTCTTCTTCCTCCCAACTTCTCCTCCTCTTCCTCTTCTTTCTCCTCTTCTTTTTTCTTTGGGATCTCATTCTGAAGCCCAAGCTGGCCCTCAACTCAGAGCAATCTTCCTGCCTCGGCACCTTACAGTACTAAGGTTACAGACATCTGCTGCCACCATTCCTGGTAGGGCTCAGGGGGAAGATTCTTGTGATCCCAGAAGGACTTTGGTAAAACATTTTCTAGGACCACTTCCATAGGATCTCCCTGAAGTCCAACCACATAGAACTCTCTAGGAAACCTCGTCCACCTGAGCTATCAAGGCCTGACCACTCAGCATCAGCATCCTTCCACACTCACCCACGAGGGCACCAGCACACGTGCATTCCCACCAAGCTGTCCTCCACCCAAGAAGCAAGCCCTGCCAGACCACACCCCTCAGCCACAGGCTTCCACTTATCCTTGTCAGCATTTGTCTGATCTTCTGTCGTCTCAGAGGAAATGGATGTGAGTAGCAGGAGAGTGGAACGTAACTACAGCCTATTCTAAAAGCACGGATTTGCTTTATTTTATTTCAGAAATGTATGCATTATGTATGGTTGTACATAAATGTTTTCACAGAGGCTCTTAAATGATTTAGCACGAGGTATGTGTTGATTATAATCTCTGCTCATTTAAGAGGTTTTGTTTGCCCCCCTCCACAAAGTATTTAATTCATTGCGACATGCTTCAACTAATGGTAACACCAGCAAACAAAAGTTACTGATCCCACCTCCTGAGTTATAAAACTTGTAACATGCTGTAAACAGCTCTGTCATTTTAGTTAGCATATTGCATTGTGTGAGCCGCCTTATTTATCTGGTGGTAAATCTTTATGTATCAAAAAATGCTACAGAGGCACAACAGATAAATTACCGACAGACACTAACATCTGACTACTTAATCAAACAAATAGGACATGTAACAAAGAGAAAAGCTATAAATATTGACAACAAGCTGCTTCAGTCACCAAAACATTCAATACTTCAGTTCTCAAGTGTGAGTTTTATATCAGTCCCCTGGAAACAGTTTGTATCCTCCAATAAATTTTTACAGTTGATTCACCTGCCTGATACCCCTCAGCCATTCCCTTCAGAAGCTGTCAAACCCGCCAACGATAATATATGGCCCGACCAACAAGAACAGCTGTAGCCATTCTCTCGGCAGGTTCCTGCACCCTGTTCTGCATAAAATAATACATCAAGATTAATTGATTTCCCGTCAGTCTCACAGAACAGAAAATTAATTTTCATGTAGCTATTTTCCCCAGCATATGAATTTTGTACATGGCAAGTAATTTAAGTTTTTAATTATTCATGAGTGAGGAGGGGGCGGGGAGAAACATGACAAAGTAAGCTTGGGAAAACCCCAAGGCCAATCTCCAGGCCTTGGGTTTGTGCTGAGGCAAAGATAGCATTGGCTAATGCCCATATAAATAATACATGGATTAACATACATCTTAGTACAACACCAATTTCTCTCACTCTGACCCGAGACTCCCAGGTTACCCCTTGGTGCTTTGTCAAAGTCGGCTTGGTGGTTACATGTGACATGCAATGGGAAAACATGGGACGTGTCAGCCATATTGAAGTGACCTCCTCTGCCTCCCAGTGGTGGCTGCACAGGACAGGCATGATAGGAGGTAATTTAATGGTCAGTGTGTACAGGGCACCAAGCAAAGGTCGATCATCAGCCGGGTGCTACCTCAGCAAGTCTTCCATTTGCGGGCGCCACTGACGTGTGAGCGAGAGAAATGGAACCAGAAAACAGAAAGGAGGCACTGAACTCGCTTGGGCCTCATCTTTTGGGAACAGGCTCCAGGAAAACCCGTCTCTTGAGGAAGGGAAGAAAACCCACATTGTGAGTGCCACGGGCAATCACGGAGGTTTGCTACCACGCAGACTCTGGCACCCCCACCACCCCTCCTCAGAAATGCTGTCATCATGTTTCACACAAACTGCACGCTGGCAAATGCAGGGGGCTCGCCTCAGCTGTGAAACTTGATTTAATCCCCCTCAGGACCAGACCTAATGTGTCTCCTGGAGCACTCACAAGTGTGGCAGGACCAGCAACAAACCAGAGCTGAGCTTGAGTCGCTGGTAACTCCTGGGTGATCGCTACCTAAATATTAGATTTTGGTATAAAATTAGAAGACATCAACAATCAGCTGATTTCTTTTCTTAAACAACTAGACAGTGACATCACATGGATAGGGAATACTCTAATCAACTCATCTAAATTTTTTAAAATAATGTTTAAATATTTACTGTATATCAAGTTCTTAGGAAAATCCATAGAAAGAGGAGATCAGCCACGTCCAAGCATTCCCCTAATATTAACCATGTGGGGATAAAATGGAGTAAGAATGTGAAGCCATTACATAAAACAAACAGCAGCAACTGACTAGGCTGCAGAAAATCTGAGACGTGCTCCTGGACAGAAAAACATATTATTAAAAAGATGTCTTTCCGCCTAGTAAATCACCCCACTTCTGAGAACAAGATGAGGCCTCTTTCTCAACCATTAGTGGCAGAGAGGAGAAACTGGCTTTCCTGACCCAAAGCAGCAATTCTGATTTAGCACATGACATATGCAATGCCCCCTCCAGCACAAGGAGGTCTTTGTTAGGTAAGGAGAGGACAACTGGAAAGACCAGAAGCGAACTGAGGGCAGGGGAGGCGGCTCAGCACAAAAAGCGCTTGCTATACAACCATGAAGAATGAGACTCAGATCTCTACCATCCACACAAGAGCCAAGAATGCTACGGCAGCTCACCTGCCATGCCAGCATTGGAGAGATGGGCGCAGACTTTTACTAGGCACACTGCTAGATTAGCCCAATGGACAAACTCCCAGTTGATCCAGGTACCCTGTCTCGGAAACCATAGCAAAAGACACCCAACATCAACCTCTGGCCTACATGTACACATACACCTGTACATACAAGTGCCTTCATGTATGTAAACATATATGCCCCCACACACATCACATACACACACATGAAAAAGGTTGGAGGTGGAAAAGGAAGTCAACTTTAAAAAGTAAATTTTGTCCAGGACAGAGAGGATATTGGCTTAGGGGGAGGGGTGTTGTGTTTGGCAAATCCGATGAAGTATTAATAAAGATACAGAGTGGGAATTTGTAAGAATGTCATTTCTTAACAGCTTGTCAAAATGGCCGCTTTAACCAGATGAGAAAGAAATCTCTCCTCAGAGCGGCCGCACCTCATCTGGAGGTCGGAGCACCCTGTGCTTCCAGGGTTTCCATCATAAAACCTGTTTCCTGGTAATAGGCAAGACCTGTAAAAATGTACTTAACCCAGAAATCTGGCACCAGTGCAGCGCCATGGAACGTGGGCCCTTTGAATTCCAACTCGGCAGAGGGATTTGGGACTGTGTTTCTATCGCCACGGTGGCTCCAGACAAAGGAACAACATGACACATCATGTCAAGCAGCTAATTATGAGCCTGAAGAACAGCTCGAAGACTTAGGCCAGATTAAAGTAAAAAGACGTGGGGGTGGTGCTTCTTGTGATCCATTTGTGTGGAGGGGCTGATGAGGTTTGCTGAAGTCTTTGTGCCTTTGAGTTCCAAAGCAAAACAAAATCAACAGGTTGAGGAAATTAAATACTGCCCAGATTCCTAAACAACAAAGCCTTGTTTAACCACCGCAAAGGACAGACAACAACAGTAACAGAAAGTGGTTCTTCAACATGCCCGGGGAACCAGACAACATGCCAGGCCCTACTGAATGTCTTAGGACACCCAGAGCCACATTCCCGGGGTAGCTCAACAGTCCTGTCCAGCGATGCTGAGGTGAAATCACAAGGCTTGGAGAAAGCCAGGCAAATTCTTGGCTCATTGTTCCGAGAGGCCAAAGAGAACAGACAGACACACTTCCTCTTCTTCTGAGAGTTGTGTGAATCTACTGGGGTCTCTAGGAATTTAGACTATATATGACTTGTATCAGAGCTTACAGAAGGTAATGTAGGGAGCTCAGCTGGTGAGCCTAGGCTTTGCAATAAGGTAGGTGAATGTGTACGTGCCTATGCATGTGTGTGTCTGTGTGTTTCTGTGTGTGTGTGTGTGTGTGTGTGTGTGTGTGTGTGTGTGTACAGAGCAGGAAATGATATGGCATCCCAAAAAAACTTTAAGACCCAAACACCCCCAGTAATCAGGTTTCCCATCTCAGTCTGGCTTCCTTTAGCAACTTTAACGCAACCAACTGGCATTTGGGTTTATACCTGCATTTGTAGGTTTTCTTCATCAGTTGGGAAAGAAAACGTTTGTTTCATCTCATTTGAAAATAATCCCATTGGGAACATAAATGAACTTGTTATGCATGTTATAATATATATGTATTGTATAGTTATATGTGTGTGTGTGTGTTCACAATTTCATAACTAAAACATTTCAAAACCAGAAAACTTCTAGAAGTTGCTGCTGCTCTTGGCATAGCTTAAAGGTCTTTGTTTCTGTAAATTCAATTGAGTGTTTCTATTTCTAAGTCTGGCAAGAGGTTCTAATTATTGTTAGAAGCCTAATTAGCATTTAGCATTACATTACAACAACTGCAACAAAATTGTACCCATTCTCCAATAAACAGTATTCACAGTGTGCAATCAAGCCGCTGTGCCGAGCAATGAGAATTAATAGCGCCGCACGGCAATGGTAAATCCTCCATCTCCCGCTGTGTGTGTTTAATAATTTTTCACTCCTTCCAGATTGTTCCCATCAAGCACAATTCCCAAGGTCCTAATCAACCACCCTCCCCATCAATACTACACAGAGATCTGAGCACTGAAAATTATCTGCAATTTCAAAAAGTGCTTTGTTGCATTATTAGGCCACTGACCTAAGAGGTAATGGGTAAATAGTTTCTGAAAAATGTCCAAAGCACAACATAAATTAAAGCTTATAGTCTTGCCTGCTGTTCTCACCATAGCTATAACTGCAAACTATTACGCCTTTTACACAATATTCCTAACTATAATTTTACACCATAATATTGGTGCAAAGCGCCAAATGTTCGCCTCTCATGCCTCCATTTGCTAAACAAAAGGGGGAGTTCTGAGAGGAAGCGGACGCAGCCGTTTCTTCCAACGCTGTCTCGGATCAACTCTTCCGGTGCCTGCGTCTCTGCTTCATCCCCATCAAGAAAGTGTTCATAGTTAAAAAATAATAATAATAATGAAAGCATTTTATGTGAGTAGATATTTTTTTCTTACGAGGGATGATTTTTTTTTTTTATCTGCAGGTAAACAGAGTCAGGATGTGCTGAGCTAGTGTGGACTCAGAACTCCTAAAGTGGACCCTCAGGGAATGTTCACAATCTCATCTATTATCTGCTCAGTACAGGTACTGTGCCGGTCAGTCTTCCACACCCAAAGCCATAAGACCACTGCAGTCAACAACATCAAAAGTGCAGTTGGAGCTGACGTGCACAAAAGGTTTTGACCAAGGAGAAAGGCAGCCCCTAACTTCATGGCAAAGCAGGACCAACTTCAGTGTTGCTGACCTGAAAACGGCACACAGCCTAGCACATAATCCCCAGAGAGAAGGTACATTCGGGGCTCTGGGAGTGCGGAAGGGATGTAGTGGTGCTGATGATGCCTTCTTATTTACTTGGTATTCCGGCAAAGATAAAATGAATTTGTGGCAGCTGGTATGCTTAAACCAGTGCTCCCTGGGCAGTGGACCCCGACACACTTGCTCGGTGGAAATACTCGGCATCTTGACACGATCCATTATCATCTCTCAAAACAAAACATTTTCATAACACCGAGAGATGAATGCCATCAACATCCCAGGACCAATGAGTTATTGGATGATAGCAAGTTTTTCAATGTTGTTATAATATTTTCCTGTAGTCTTCTGAATCCATTCTACAGATACTCACTGAGTAGACCCTGCGGTGCGATGCTGAGCAAAGATAATAGAAATCTCTGCTCGGGTGGGGCACATATGCCAACATGAAATTGGAAAAATACCAACCCCCCAACAAATGACTAAGCTATATCTGACGGTAGTTTATGGTGCCAGGGGTATGCAGTGTTAGAGAAGGAAGGAAGAGAGCATCAGGGCAGGACTTCAGTATCCAGAGTGGCAGGACCCATCCAAGTGAGCTATTTTGAAAATGATACCGGAATTAAAACGTAAAAATGCAGGAAAATGCTTAATATGTTACTAATATTCTTAGCTTTCTTCTTCTTCTATAGATATAGAAAAAGAGCCAACATTCTGGATTCTTTTTGACCCCACAGCCATCTGGGCTTGTATCATTTACTGAACAGACAGAACTCCTGGCAGAAAACCACAGATGCTCATTTCTGTGTCCCCAGCAACTGCTACAAAACACCTAGTAAAGAAACTCAACAAAGATCCACCGCCTAAGTGACCCTATCCACGGTGCAATGGGGAACCATTTACTGATCTCTGGAACCTCAGCTAATGTTTTGACAGTGTGCTGGGAGAATGAAAGCCTGAAGAGCAACACGTTTGAAGGGTTGAAGTGATGAGTCATCTCTAGTCCATAAGGAAGGATACCCTGGGGTTTCCAAGTCCCCTGAATTGACGCTAAGACTTTTTATTCTTCCGAGAGCAGTCTGCAAGGCAGGGGACTTAATAAGTGACAACTCAGTTTCATCCCTTTCCGAGGTCCACGAAGGTTATCTGTGTCTCCTGAATGATCTCATCTGCTCTCTCAGCAATGGATGCAGAGTTCCTCCCTTTTGGCTCAGCTCTATTCCTTCTGCTTTTTGTCCTCATCCCTCCAAACTGATGTCAGCCTGACAATCAAAGAAACAGGTTGAAGAGTAGGAGTGTGGAATATCCTAACCACACAGAATGGAAAGAACAAGGAGTCATCATCCATCCTGGACCCCTGTTTCCATGCTCCCTGCTAAGCCTGAGGGAAACCCGCTCTTCAACCTCTTCTCCTTTCTAGCCCTAATGTGACAAGAACCAAACTTCAGGGCCACAAACTAACATGTAAGACATCACGCTGTCATGGTCATAGGCCACACTTGGTATAGAAAAGCCAGCTGTGGTACACAAGGAGAAAAGGCAGGGGAGTATGTTTGTAAAGTAAAGGCAAAGAGAAAGAGAAGAGACGGGTATATGGGACAAAAAAAGCTTCCTGGATGGCTGACAGGTAACTGTCACAAGCATGATGGTGACAAATGGGAATCACAGGAACCCCTCCACAGTTCAGACTCCTACAGTCCAAAAGGACATGCCCATGGTGGCCTTTCTTGGGTGGTAAAACGTGGAGATCATCTTATTCAGAGTTTATCATTGCGCTAATCACACGGCAAGCTTGTCCCTTTTTGAGGAAGCTGGTGGTGGCTGACATTGGTTGTCAGCATGGAGAGGCTAAGGGAGCTCACTGGAACACAGCCCATGTGTTCATCTTAATCTGAGAGAATTCATTTATTACAAACATTAGTCTAAATCTAGAAGTCTACACCTAAAAGGAGTTTATCCTTAAACAAACCTTCTTATGGGGACACCAAGAAGCATTCATTTCCCATAAGCACTGCTTTACCATCAGCACTGTCTCTCAGGCCTGACCTAAAGAAGTTGGATCCTCTAGTCTTCTCTGGGCGTTTCACCCCAGAAAGCAAAGCACATTGTTTCTGTATCCACTTCCTGTATTTAGAGCTCCATTGCTGGTGTGCATGATACAAAAGTAGGCCACCGTGTGCAGCCCTAGGCCCAAGGAATGTCTCTTATATAATGAGCTAAGAGAATGAGGTGCATCTGGCTATATAGGACATGAAATCCAGACACATATACAAGAAGCCCTTTGTATCAAAAGAGCAATATGGAATCCATAAGGTAGGGGGATGGCTGAGCAGCCTGTGCAATCTCTGTGCCACAGTGTCCCAACTACCCACGGACATGAAGAAGTCCAGACAAAAATATGCATGTCTGATTCATTAATGATAGTATGTTTAGGATTACATGAGAATAGAGCACAACTTAGTTATATGATGTTAGCTAAGCTAACTTAAGTTAAACTTTAAATATTTAGACATAAATATTTAAATATGGTATTTGGGTTTTTGTCCTGGTTTCCACCAAGGTGACAATGTTTCTGAGACAAACCAACTAAGAAGAAGAAAGACTTACTTAGCTCACCATCCCATGCTCATTCGTCTGTTTTGGCACAGCACAGCAGAGGCATGTGGCCGAGGAGGTCTATTCATCTCAGGATGCCCAGGAAGCAAAGAGAAAATCAAGAACCAGCATCTTTGGAGGCATTGGCCTAGTGACTTAATTTCATCCTGCTAGGCCCCATTTTCTGAAGGTTTCACCTCTTCCAAGTCACACCAGAGGCTGCCAAACAGTCTTTAACATGTGGGCTCTTTGGAGGAGGAGAATCCAGACTCTACAAGAGCAGCATCATTCTTTATCTCTCCCTCCAATACATGGCAGGCAAAGTCTGACCCTTGCTCCACTGGTGTCCCCATGGTTCAGGCTCCCACATCAATGAAGGCTTCCTTCCCAGGTGGCATGTGAAAACCCTTTCAGAACACTCACTATTAAGAACCCAGACTTATTCCAAGGATGTTTGAGTGTAGGTACGGTACTCCATTCTCTGAAGCAATTCTGTTACTCAGCAAACTCCCCTGATGCTTTTGGTTGGACCTACTGATAAAAATGTATTTCCTACACTAAAAAATAAATAAATAAACAAAAACAAAAACCCAAAACAAAACAAAACAAACAAACAAAAAACCCTTCCAAACCTATCTTTTTGGTATGTGAGTAAAAGCGGTAAAGTGGTAGGAATATAAATTATTCCCCTTCGATACCATTTCACTCCACAGAAAGTTCTTAGTCACAACAGTAAAACAAAACCAACAACAAAAACAATAAAATGCAGATAACAGGGAAAATGTCATAAATGCTAAAAGATGCCATGGTGTATACCATGTTATAAGGTAATCTCTGATGGAATTTAGTGTAGATACTCTGGAACTTCATCTATGGCATCATACACATTATACACATGTAAAAATCCATAGGTGTCACTGGATAATTTTCTAAGAATCCTGTGAGAAGTACAGACAGTCATTCTATACCTCCTACATGCTTGGCTCCATGACGTCCAAAGGTTACAGACATGGTTTCTTTTGTATTAGCAAGCTTGCTACACCTGGAAACAGTAACAATTACCAGTGATTATGTGATAATATGAAAAGGTAGTTTATCGTAAAAGTAGAGAAAGGACTCTAGAGGATTCTACAGATGGTAAAAGATGCCAGAGACTCTGAGTTCTGTCAACACTAATATTTAATTTTGGGTTTCCAATTATCATTCAACAGATACTGTTGAACATTCACAATAGACCAAGCACTATTTAAGTACCAGGTGCATACTTATCGGCAATATATACTCAGGGACTTACATATATAAAGATGTTTAGGAAATGCATAGAGAAAACAATGGTTTGGCTCTAAGCATGACAGCAAAGGACTGGCATCCCGGCACCTGGGAAACTGGTGCAGGATCATGGCAACTCTGAGACCAGCCTGGTCTACATAGGAGACCCTGTCTCAGCATGCACAAGACCCTAAATTCTATCTCTAGCACGATATGCAAACAGGCAAATGGCCAATAGCAATAGCTAAAAGCTTATGCCAGCATACATATGCGGGGCAAACAAAGGAACGGAAGCACAGGACCAGCTTGCCTTGCTCTTAGGACTTCCATTGCAAACAAAGAGTGTGCCCTCGAAGTCACCGTAGCAAGACAGTTGTGATGTTTCAAACCTGGTACATCTGTTCTTTCACTTAAAAAAATACGAATCAAATAGGCTTAATCCCCAACCTCCAGCTCTGAATTGGGTTACCATGTGTTGTATTTGATTTGTATTTCCATCAGTACCAAGCCTGGCATCCTTCTATAGACACCAGCAATGTACATGATTTATAGCAAGGCCGCCAAGGTAAAGCCTATGGCCTCTCTTCACATTGTGACATTATCAGATTATTTCAGTAGCTGGCAGCAGCTACCATAAGTAACAAGCTGTCAGCGTAAATAAATCACTCTTTAAAAAAAAATACTGCTAAAAAGTATAGATGAAAATAAGGAGAAATGTGGTTGGCCCTCCTTCTTTCCTCTGACCAACACATTTCCTATATATTTGCATTTCTATAGGACAAAGAAAAACAGTTGGTCTACTTTCTTAAAATAAAAGACCTATAGAGGAATCCCAAGTCTCCAGGGGAAATTTGTGGCTATTGTGTATAAATCATAAGACAATCAATTTACAATCACCCTGAAAAGCCCCAGGTGTGGAGGACAGCCACAACACGATCATTTCCTTCCGTGACAGAGTGACAGGCCATGGTGATAACAGAGAAGCCACGGATGCCACCCGACTGGATTGTAGCAGATCTTTCTGTCTTATCTCACATGATACACTCATCAATGAGCTGCAGGCCTAACTGAAGTCATCCCCTCGGAGAGCTAGGACACCTGACCCAGATGCCCAGATGGGGAGTTCTGCAACAGCTAGAGCAACGAGGGGCAGCTCAGCCACCATTCTGAAGGGATGGAGGATGGAGCCTGACCCCACTACATCTCTAACCAGTTTCAGTGGAGGAGGGCATGGAACACTTGTGCTTCTATAGACAACTAGGATAGGAATGGGTTTTTGTTTTAGTTTGTTTGTTTGTTTGTTATTGTTTTTTTCTATTTTTTTAGTTTTATCTTGATTTTTTTAATTATTTATTAGATACTCTCTGTATTTACATTTGAAATGCTATCCCCTTTGCCCACCTCGATCCCATCACCCCCCCCTCAATTGTGCTTCCCAATCGCCCTCTCTACCTCAGTGCCTTGTCATTCCCCTACACTGGGAAAACGTGCCCTCCCTGGACCAAAGGCCTCTTCTCACATTGATGCCAGACACTGCTATTCCCCATTGCATATGCAACTGGAGCCATAGGCCTCTCAGTACTTGCTCAATGGTTGGTGTTCTAGGCCATGGGAGCTGTGGAGGATTTGGTTGATCTACAATGTTGTTCTTACCATGAGGCCAGAACCCTCTTCAGCTCCTTTATTTCCAACCGCCCTCCCCAGCACCCTCACTGGGGTTCCAGTGCTCAGTCTGGTGGTTAGCTGGAAGCATGCTCAGCTGCATGACTCTAGCAGAGCCCCGGATAGGCACATTTTAACAGGAGAAGTATAAACAGAATGTTCACTGTTCATGAGGTAAGGCTGGGGAGATACTTGGTAGTTAAATGTCTTACTGACCAAACAAGAGGACTTTAGTTCACATCCTTAGCACTCACACAGAACAACAGCCACAGTGACATTCACCTGGAACCCCAGTACTGGGCAGGAGAAACTGTTGGATCTTGGGGACTTACTGGCCAACTGACCTAGCCAAAATGGCAAGCTCTATGTTCAATTTTTAAAAAAAGAAAAAAGAAGTTATTGAGATTCATTAACTTCTGACCTCCACATACATGCACATATTCTACTTCATTCCAACACAGACACACATACCTATATGCACGCTCTCTCACACACACACACTCACACACACACACACACACACACACACAGAGAGAGAGAGAGAGAGAGAGAGAGAGAGAGAGAGAGAGTCCATGTGACAATTTTCAGAAAGTTACTAGAATAAGAAAAATCTTAATATGAGTACAATAATGGCAGTGTTCTATAGAACAATTTGAACCAAACCTCCAAAAGATGAAAGAATTACCAAATTCAGATATGACCAAGAATGGTGTAGCCCTCAGGGGCTTTCTAGCATCTTGACATTGACATGTGTATGCTCCAGGGACCCCGATGGAGGAGCTAGAGAAAGGACTAAAGGATCTGGAAAGGGTTTACAACCCCATGGGAAGAACAACAGTATCAACTAACCAAACCCTCCAGAGCTCTCAGGGACTAAAACACCACCCACTGAGCACACATGGAGAGACCCGTGGCTGCAGTTGCATATGCAGCAGGGGATGGCATTGTCTGGCATCAGTGGGAAAAGAGGCCTTTGGTCCAGTGAAGGCTCATTTTCCCAGTGTAGGGGAATGCCAAGGTGCTGAGATGGGATAGGGTGGTTGCGAGTGGGAGCACCTTCATGAAAGCAAGGGGAGAAGGAGGGGGGAGGAAGGAAAAAGGGGCTAACATTTGAAATGTGAATGCAGAGAATATCCAATAAAAATGATTTTTAAAAAAGTGTGTGCTCATTCAGATATGACCAAGGACGGTATGGCCCTCAGGGCCTTTCTAGCACCTTGACATTAACATGTATGTGATCAAGCCCCACTGCATAAAGCCCAGAACTAAGCACATCATAAAAGTAGGAGGCCAGACTACATATGTGTTTATGTGTACACATCCATGCAGATGTGTAGATGTGTTTGTGCATGTGAGTGTACAGGCCCGAGGTCCACATCAGGTGTCCTCAATTGCTTCACCAGCAGACATTTTTCAGAACAGGATCTCTCGCTGACCATGAGCTAGGCGATTCAGCCGTATGGATCCTCTTATATCTGTCTTCTCCGGCGCTCAGATTACAAGTTCACAGTGCCACGAGGGCCCTTGGGAATTGAACTCAGGTTCTCACACTTGGGCCACAGAGACTTTACCAATTATACCATTTCCCCAGCCCCAGACAGAATCTTTCATTTCCCCTTATCAGTTCATTTTGAAAAGTCTTACAAGTAACCCTTACAATCTGTCTAAATAGAGGACTCCTCACTAGCCATCTGGGATGTAATATGGGACTCTTCTCTCTATGGCATCCAGACACGTGAAACATTCAAAAGACAATCTGCAAGAAGTCTGTTATTGTGGGAAAGGTTAGTGTGGGCTTTGCAGTTGGATCACCATTTCTATCCCAGTTGGGCTGATTGCTTGTCTGGGTGTCTTCTGGCGACTTACTTAACCTCTTTACCCTCAGTTTCCTCATCTGTGAAATTGGAATCATATCCTCAGAGGGTCATTATGAAATCATGCATAATTCAGTGCTCAGCTTATAGCAGGTACCCAAGAAAAGACTTCTTTTTCCCTTTTTTTCCCTTATTAGGAGGTGTGGGGGGGGGAACCAATATGTCCTAATGCAAATTTCAGTCAAATAATTTCCCCCCACATACAGAGAAAACAGATAATTCCAGAAAACAAACCCATCTATAAAACCAACCAAAATGTACAGCGTTGTACCTAACAGACCACATTAGCATTTTTAGTAGGGACAGGCAGACAACAATCAAATGAAATTAAAAGTGCTTCAAACCATCCCTGGAAGTGTCCTTTTTCCAACTCTGCAAAATAAAAACAGAAAACGAATTCACAAAGGGGAAACAAGAATACTCAACAGATTATCCACTCCCTCCCTTTGTTACGGAAAGTGACTTGCTAGCATCCTATCTGAAAGTATCTTTTTTTAAACACCGTCACATTAAAATCCATGTGCCTTGGTTAAAGTAAGCAATCACAAAACATGTACAGTGTAGGTATGTAATGCACATTTTCCATGGGAGAGAAAATGAGGGTAAGTGATACCCACATGCATGTCTTACTGAAACAAAGCCCGTGACCTTTCTAAATGAAGGCAAGAACAGCATTCTTATGTACATTCTTATGCACACTCTGACATCCCTCTTCCCCACAGCAGATACTGTGGTTCTACCTGCAAGGCTGGTGGGTAGCACCATGCCTGTTTGTCTTCTATAGGCAGCTGAGCTCAGCTACCCAGACACATCCACAGACTCAGCAGACTGATTTGTCACACTGACCTTTTATTACCACCTGTGCTTCCTAACGAATGAAGATTCTATTTCGTGGAAACATGCACATGGCAGCATTGCAGAGAAGAGAAATCAGGAAAAGGATCGCAAGGATATATGGTGGAAGAGCAAGCTAGAACCTGGTCATGAGGGCACATCCTTCACAGGGTTATTCGAGGGAAGAAAGCTAGTTGAGAGCCAGTGGAGCAGGCAGTACACAATGCAAAATTAAGCGGTGACCTTTATTGGACCATCAAAGGTCAGGGCTATTTGTAAGGGAGTACTTACCAAGTACCCAGTACTGGCCTCTATTGGGACCAGAACCGTGTAGAAGCAAACAGCGAGGGAAACCAAAAGGAGAAAAAGCTGCTCTGTATTTGGAAACAACTCAAGTTCTATATGAAAAATAGGCACCAATGTATTATTGCTCCTCCCTGAGGCACTTGAGGACAGGGGACGAGAGAACTGTGGAGACCCCAGCCTACAGTGGGCAGCCAGCTCCTCTCACTAGTTACCTTCATGTGCATTCCCTCCATGAAATTAGTCCTCCAAAAGCTCGGCAGGTCTCTCGGTCATATTTCACATGCTCTGGAAACCTCCACTGGGGCTTTTACCCACTGCAGCTTCCCTCCAGACGAGAGGAGAGCTTCCCTCCCAGTAGGAACCATGGCCATGAGAAATGAATGCTTTTCCCTTTTGCCAGTAAGAAATCCTAAGACCCGGTATAAAAGCCACTCGTGCGTAACAAGTTACAGCCCAGCAGGTACACTGATTAGCTCGGTTCCATAACCATAAAGTCAACAATAATCTACCTACGTGCCCTTTCTGCAGGTGGCTCACCTACAGATGCTAAGGAAGCTGGCAACAGTTCGGAGACATTATGTGGGAGAGCATTATGCGTAAACATGAATGCTCCAGCTTATCCTTAACTACACCACGGGGACTCCAGACCTGCAGAACAATCGATTACCCCCATTCACCATCAAATGCAACTTTTCCCTTCTCCCTATGAATTCTCCCCACTGTAGCTGCATTTGTTCTCTCTGTCTTCTGCTTCCTGGCTTCTTCCTGCTCTCATCTCTACCTTCCACACAAAGGTTAGCCTGTGTCCCAAAGAGAAGGTGATATACTCCTCTTCTAGAGTGTAGAAATGCCGACTTCATTTTCTCAACAGTGTTGAGTGACAGCACTAAAATGTGTGTCCTCTTCAGCCTCTCAGAACTATTATCCAGACCTTAAAATCCACCTCACTGGGGAATAGAATTTCCGGCCACAGGGCAAAAGGTTAACAGACACATATACACATAAACATATATATATATATATATATATATATATATATATATATATATATATATATATATACACAAATACATATGTACATGTGCCTACCTCATATGCATACATATACACACATATACATATACACACATTATATATATATATATATATATATATATATATATATATATATATGCTTACACACATGTGCTTTTAAACTTATGAGAGAAAAACTAGTTAGTGAGTGATTACTGATTCTGCTTCCCTATTCTAAGGTCCTAGAAGTGACCCCCATATTTCATTAAAATAAAAGAATAAAGGAGGACTTTGCCAAGGAAAATGCCCACTGGGCCAAACAAGAAGGGTAGATTCAGCACCTAAAGGTAGATATCTATTGAGGTTATTATCCCAGTTCTTTGGGGCCAAACAGATGCTGCATCTCTTAGTGCTAATTAGGACAGACTGACTCCAAACCTGTCTCTGAGAACAGCCATTGTCCCTGCTGAAAGCAGCAGGTGTGAAGCCTAATGGGTTGCAATAATGAAGGGCCAGTGTCTGACACTGGGGAGAAGATGGCTATGTGGTACAGTGATTTACATCGCCCCACTCAGAAATGGTGTAGAAAGTTTGACAACTCATAAAAATCGTAAATTATAAATCAATTACTGGAGATAAAACACATGACTCATCCTGGTCCCATTCATTCACAGGGCGTGAGGCCCTCTACTAAGACCTCCTGAGCTGGATGTGACAAAGAGGAAGAAGCCCGAAGGGGACATTTCTGCTGCCCAGCCTTTGTTGGCAAACCTTAATCCAGATGCTAATCCAGAAGGGCCTTCCTTGGGAAACAAGCAGCAGGTTCTGAGAATAAGTTGGAAAACCAAGGTGAAGTGGCAGTGAGCATTAAGAGAAACAGCAGATTCTCCTGGTTCCCAAAATTCCAGTTGAAATTTTTTTAAAAAATCCTTTTAAATATTTAGAACATTTAGCCACAAGAGTCTATACCTCCCACAAGCAGACACACCTGCTAACACAGCCCACACATCCAGAATTCATCTGATATCATTTATAAGCAACGATTTTTTTAAAAAGTGTTCAAAAATTATAGATAGATGATAGATAGATAGATAAATAGATAGATGATAGATAGATAGATAGATAGATAGATAGATGATAGATAGATAGATGATTAATAGGTAGATAGATAGATGATTGATAGATAGATAGATAGATGATAGGTAGATAGATAGATAGATAGATGATTGATAGATAGATAGATGATAGATCGATAAATAGATAGATAGATAGATGATAGATAGATGGATAGATGATAGATAGATAGATAGATAGATAGATAGATAGATAGATGATAGATAGATAGATAGATAGATGATAGATAGATAGATAGATGATAGGTAGATAGATAGATAGATAGATAGATAGATAGATAGATGATAGATAGATGGATAGATGATAGATAGATAGATAGATAGATAGATGATAGATAGATGGATAGATAGATAGATAGATAGATAGATAGATAGATAGATAGATAGTCTGCTGAGTTTCCAATGCACAAAGAGAGATTTTTCATTCTTTTAAGAGAAGCCAGGGTGCCCACAGGATGAGAGCCTCCCATTCTGTCTACTCCCTGAAAACAGAAGAGCCAAACGGCGCACGCTACCTCAGTCCTGACAGTCTCGGAAGCAACCGTCTCTGTGATAGTCAGGAAAATGGGCAAGAGTCCTTTAAAAACCCTTCCGCACATGCACTGACAGCTCAGTCAGTAAAGCACTTTTCATGCAAGCATAAGGATCTGAGTTTGATCTCTAGGACTCAAAAAAAAAAGAAGAGGGTTGGTGTGTATGTGTTGGGAAGGTAAAGACAAGCAGATACCTGGCACTCCTAGGCCATCCAACCTATTCTAACTGTTCAACCTCGGGCCAGTGAAAGATACTATCTCAAAATAATGAGGCAGATGGTGCTTAGGAAACAGGGTCAAGGTCGACCTGTTTGAGAGTGTACACACGCATTCGCAAGCACACACACACACACACACATACACAATGTGACTCTGAATAAACACATACAAAAATACACACACATGAAGAAATCCTTCTATGGTGATTCTTCTAAGCAGCAGAGACTCTGACACTGAGGTTGTGGAAGCTGGTAAGTAGAGGGGCTGGGGTGGCATCTGTCTGTCACCAGTGCCTCCAAGCACAGTAGTCTCAGCACTTTCACCACTGTGCCACGCAGCTGCCCCAGTCAAAGAAAACATCAACCCGCCTGAGGTTGCATGGCTTCAAAGGTGTTCCTCTCCTCCCGTCCCGCAGACAAATTTTAAAACCCAGCAAGAAAATGGCAGCCCAGTGCTCCTATTAGATATTTATTTTGTTGCAAAGCTTGAAAACAGTCAGGAAAATGGAAAAGTTACTTTTTTTTCCCCTACACAAATTTGTTAATGGGTGGCATAATGGGGAGGCCTGTTTGCTGGGAGTATGTGAAACGTCTACAAATTGCCTCTGCCGAGCATTATAGGTTGTCAGACTAATGTAGTTGAAGATAATTTGGCCTTTCAGTGAATTGAACCTCACAGCACGATTATACTCCACAACCAAGTAGAGTGTCACAATTATTCTTTCATGCCGAATTACCATATAATGTCATGAGTCTACCTGTCATAAGTCCTGTAGCCTAGGCTGAATTTTTCTCCCTAAATCTATGGTTCCTGGGAAAAAAAATAATAATTTTTTCCCTTATAATGGAAAGCTTATTGTCTTTATCAACAATAAATTTCATAGCAAATCAAAGGATATGCTTGGACAAACAATCCGATACTCAAGGTTAAAAAACATACAAATAATAAATTGCTGGTGTGTCATGTTCAATTTTTACTACAGCGTCACATTGCAATAACCATAACAGGATCTAAATTGTTGTCAGAACATTAAACAAACCCCCTTCACAAAGGCATCCTGTCTGAGTAATTCACACAACGGAAACAACTATCAAATTTTCCACTGTCCCACCACCGCAGCGCACATCAGTACAATTTATGTATTTGGACAATTCGTTGAATAAATTACTTCCATCCTGCCGGCTCTTGCCACTTCTGTTAAGAGTCATATCAGTTTTAATTGTCTTTCTGTCTATATGGAGCCACTGTTTTTTTCTGGCTTTTTCCTGTGTTATTTCCTAAGCTCCAAAATAGATTATGAATACCCATCAAAGCCAGGCGCCGGGACAGGGAACTGCAAGAGAGGAGCTTCCTGCCGGGGGCCAGCAGTGTCCTCCTCCTTCTCTTTCTACATGGCAGCTACGGAACACGGTGACAGATCATGGTATTTGTGAGTAAACATGGTCTTTTCAACACTATAAGCAACTTAAATGCTAAAGGTATCCAAGACCCCACATCTGCTCATGACAACAGCCAGCCCACCGTGGGACATGGACTCAGCCTAAGTATAACAGCCCGGATTCCACTGATGGTCAGATCCAGATTGTGTCAGAACAGACCATTTCCCTGCAGCTTGTTTATCCTCCAGCAATCAGTAAGTCCAACCTCTAGCCTTATTCGCACAGGGGTGAAGATGGGGCTGGAGGGAGACATGATGAAAGCACAAAGGATGCCATCATGAGCATAAACTTGGTCTGTATCAGGAGAAGGGAATAACTTCCCATAGTGCTTCTCACTGGTGCTTTCAACAGCAGGCCAAAATTGGCCTGGACCAATGGGAAGCAGACCAATGGAATACAACTGTTTCTTAACCGAGCTCTTCTTAGGTAGGCCTCTAGTTTAGCAGTTTTTTTGTTTTTGTTTTTTTTTTTTTAATGGCCAAAGCAACCTGCCAGGTTGGATGACTTCAAGGAAAGAAGTGTGCCCAGAGGCTTCCAGGTAGCCCCAAACCATTCCCGGTGTGATTCAGTAAGCTCACCCCACACAAGTTCTCTTAACCACATAAAGACTCACACACCAAAATGCTATTATTTTAACTATTCAAAACCCCTTCACCTCTGTTTGCTATTTCTGACAAGAAGCCCCTTCAGTGATACACACCACAGCAAGCACTGCCCTGAATCAGAGAGCTGGGTTACTGAGTGCTCTGGGTAACTCAGTTTTGCTTGAAGAAATAAAAAGGGAGCCATGTTCAAAGGGTGATCCTTGGGGCCCCTGCTTTTGAGTTAACTTGGTAGCCTTGCTGGGTAGCAGAAAGTAACTCTTTCTTTATAACCCCAAAAGCAATAATAAACACAGAACTATGATTTACTCCAAACCTCCCTATTATTAAAACGCTTTGTCTTACGGTTTTATTGATTTACAATCTGTCCTGCTTACTTTTTTAGCATCTGAAAACAATCAAAGCACAAAGCTGCAAAATGTTTGGACATTAATTGTTAGGAGACAGCATTTTATTCCAGGCGAGGGGTTTGAGACCTCGACAGCGATGCATTCTGGTACCGAGTGATTTATGGTCTTCTAGCAGTAACGATGCACCAGGGCCATTAACATATTGGCAGGCCCTAGGATGGATTAGTGGCATTGATTATTTCATGGGCCACTGATACCCATTTGTTAGGAAGAGCTCAAAGATGGCCTCTCCCTGACTAAAATCTTTTTATGAGCAGACAGCATTTTAAGCATTAGGAACCTGGGATTTGGGCCATTTTTTATCATCTTGCTGTCGCCTCACCTTGATATGCAACTGAGGGGGAAAAAAAAGGAAGTGTCAAGAAATTAAAGTTCATCCTTCACCGGCAGCTTTAATTCCTCAAGTCGTCATAACCATGTCTTCTTTAAAAATTAATGATTGCCAGCATTTAGCCACCGGTTGTTGCTATGAAGATCTATGCAAAAAGCAAGGATCCCTATAGAGTGTGTGATATATGGAATACTCTTTATTACCACAATAAAACTTACTGACATTTCAATACTTCTGCAAATAGCATTATAGTATCAATCTTCTGAATTAGGTTGAAAATTAAGTTGTAAATTAAAAGAAAGTGTACTTTGCAATGCAACATGATACGTCACCTAAAAAAGGACCTTTGTGCATAGCTGAGTTGAGCCCCAGGCCTCAGCAGAGCTGCCTGGATTCTAAAGGTCTGGGTTTCTTCCCAAGAATCCTTCCAGGAACACAGACAACGTAACACAGGACACTTTTCCCACCAACTATAAAAAGAAAGGGATTTGACAACAACCTTTTATGGACACAATGAAACCCTGGTCTTAATAAAATTTTCCTCTTTTCCTTATTTTTACCATAGATTTCAAATTGGGCCACATTTTGAATAATAAAGGCCTTATAAAATATACAGAGGTTACCCATACAGTATGCTTTTAACATATATACATATTCTTAAGGAGTGATTTGCTTCTCCAAGTCATCAGACACAAAATTGACTCTGCAACCTCATCATATACATTCTGACCCAGCTTCAAGGGTTCTCAAAGCAGAGAGCTATCCAGGATACAAGGTGGGCAGTTCCCAAGACTCCGCTGGCCTTAAAACCACCTGGTTGGAAAGTTATTGTCATGTATTGTGAATTTCAAATACTGTCAGATCACAGTCAACACAAACGGGTATACAAAAATGAATGGCTTTTAAATCTGTATTTTGTGTAGAGTCAAATGCCCTGGATCACTTCCATGGCATTCATTAATCTACCCCCATCCTCCAGCCAACACTTAGAACATCACTTTAGTGACTAAGAGTGCTCTGAAGAAATCCCAAGGAACCCCGTATAGGATGAGGCTCTCCTCCAAGTTTCTCAGACCCATGTGCCCAGCTTTGCAAGTCTTATGTGTAGGAATCCTACCCATATCCCTGCCCCTGCATTGTCAAAGGTCCTTGTGAACAAGGTCAAGGAGAAGTAAGAGCTTGCAGAGCCATCTCTGGCCCCTGGCTGTGATGAGAGATATTCTGTGCCATGGTTCCAGATAAATAGGAAGAGATGCCACAGTTAATGAACAAAGCCGGGGTGTAAGTGGAGGAATGGAAGAGTGGTCCAGGAGCTGACATTCCCAAGGCTGAATGAGAGAGGTCAACAAAGGTAACTAACTTGAAGACCATCTGTTTGAGCTTGGAAAAAGGTGTAATTTGAGAGAATTTCATTCACAGAATGGGCATAGGAAAACACTAAGTTTTCTTCATGCACTTTTAGGACACAGACCAGAGGGGCTTATAATAAGAGAATTCTTAAATGCCTGATTTAAGCCTAAATAGAAACATTAAAATGTACTGCATAGTGACTCATATAAGGCCAGGCAGCTAGTGATGGAGACTCGGGACCTTCAGTCTCTTCCCACCACACACTCCCAACCCTTCAAGGCCACCTGTGTATGCTGTGTTACATAATGCTTTATTTTCCCTTCTTTCCCACGTGTGTAATTTTCTCATTTTATTGCACTTTGAAGTACTGCAGACTTTTAAATTTTTGGATTATATGATAAGTCATACACTCAGTAATCTACATTACTGCAAATTTAGAGGAAACAATCTTGTATTTAGAGGAGTATAATGTATGGTAATTTGGGGTTAAGTAGAAAACAAGATAAGGCATTTGCCATTTGACTGTTAAATCTTGAATTCTGTTTTAAGTAGGGTATGGAGATGCTGGCATACTTTTAAGTACACAGGGTACTTTGGGCCTTTAACCAATGAACTCTTGATTTAAAACATTCACAATTAGAACCTGCAAGGAAAAGAACCCCCTTCCAATGCCTTCAACTATCTTCTACTATAGATAGCTTATAAATTCACTGGGCAGAGGGGCTCCCCCATTTCCCAGAAAAGTCAATGTTCCAGAAAATTCTTTGCAGAAACCTGTAACCATCGGTTTGGATGGATATGGTCATCCCAAGCTAACCATGGAGTGAAGCCCTTCATTTCTTCAGGTGGCAACCCCACCACGCTGCACACAGCTTTGCTTTCACCCTCAACAACCAGAACAGATTTTTCAGACAGGTTTCATCTCCCTGTCCACAAGGAAAGCAATGCATGACCACTTCAAAAGGTCCCTTTTCCTGTTCCCAAGTTAAAAATTAAATACACCCTGGAGCGGCAGTCTGGCAGCAAACCATGGATTACCGCTGCAGGATGGAACAAGGAGGAGCCTCTTTCCATGAGACAGACTCCATTTAGACATGTTTATAAATGTACGACCTTCTACTTTCACTGTGGCTGAGAAGAAGAGTAGCCACCCTAGAACACCTCAACTATAGCTTTTGATCTTCTCTTTGTAGGCAGATAGTTGTGATTCCTTACTGCCTGTCAGATACCCTGTTCCTCTGACTGTTATGTCTTCCATTTCTCTGGACTCTTGCCAATTCCCCACATCTTTTTCGACTCAGGAGTCCATATGGCATTACAGGGCTGGGTGTTAATTGAGCAACAGTTGAACTGTTTGGACATGTTATGCATCTATTACCCAACTGTCAATCTTGTAATGTTTGCTCTAGGACTGCATCTTTGGGGAAATGAATGCCAAATGAAAATATACCTGAACTCACATCTTGGTTTGTGCTCTTAGAGTGCTCTGTGATGAACTTGTTAACCCGCTTTGCTTCATCCTACAAGTTCAAGTCAGTTGCAGAACCAAAACTAAGAACTAAGACCTGGAGTGGAGATTAATGGTGACTAGGATAAAGATCTTCTCCATTCATAAACATGACAGAAGATATTACCACAGTGATAAAGAATACACAATGGGAGATATCCATAGTAACTCACTTATATTCTATTTCCAACTTCTACTTTTGACCTTTTCCTTACAGTTTTACTAATGACCTAGTCCAGTTAAATCTTACTAATTGATCTATGCCATTCTGAATTTTTTGAAAGGGCTGAATTGTCTCATTGCCACTGGAGAATCAAAATAGAACAGGCACTTAATCAATGACATCTGGCTACATAAACAGGTCCTGTGAGTTTGTGGCTTTACGGCTTCTACTACTTGAATATCTATGTATCTTTGTCTCAAATATAAGATTTTAGGAGGCTGGTAGCATATGGAATATAAGTGACAACAGCCCTGTTCTGAGCATGGGCCTCACAGAATCCACCATTTCTAATATATTTCTATGAGCCTCAGCCATGAAAAGTAAGAAAAACTTAACTAAAGAGATCACTAGACCAAGACCAGATACCAAGATATGGAGTAGAGCGACCAACCACATCACCAAGATATATTAGAACACAGAGGCTGCCTAGCATAGCACAAGCCTGCATGCATAATGAGAAATGTTTCCACTGAGTGCCATAAGGTGCCGGGGTAGTTCGTGAAGCAGTGGTATTGTGACAACAACTGATACACAATCAATGGCACAAAGATGTTCGTCAGGTCACACCTCACCATCTTCTAAAAACAGAGTGACCATTTGTGTAAAAAAAAAAAATGTAAAAAGTCTCTTATAAAGTACTTGTGTAAACTCACTTATCTCTTCTCTAAGAATCTCCATCCACCCACCAGATGGGACATTTAAAATCAACTCACAAACCTAAAAACATGTCATCATTAATTTTACAGCTGGAAGGTAGGATGACCTCTGGCCTCAACTGACTCTACTACTGTAGTGGTCCTCGGTGGTCAGAGGACATACGCTGAGGAGCCAAACAAGGAATGATGCGCATTTCCATGAACCCAACCAAAGAGGACTTGTTAGCAGCAATACATTCCTATGACCTCTCTGCTTCTTGATGGTTCCTAAGATGAGCCCATGTTGTTTGCTGTTCAAGGCAAGATGGATTCTGCAATGACATCTAATAAGGAAGCGGTGTCTCTTGGTGGAGTTGTTGGGATGAGACCTCTCCAACAACTCTTCACTCTCCTTGCCTTCTGGATCACAGACATCACACAAAGAGAACATCAAACCCAGAAGAGCCCACATGTGACAGGAGGCAATTCTGTGTGCCACTAAAGTGGACCCTACAGCCTGGAAGTGACAACCATGCCACAGATGGCAAGTGTCCATTTAATATGCTCCAACCTTCTGCAGCAATCCCATGATTCCCTGGGAAGCTTGATTTACCATCCTATTGCCCTGTTTTTACAGGGCTTGACTCTGCAAATGGAGCTGATGGAGACCTCAGCCACGAGTCACTGAGTTCTCAGGTATAACTGCAAATTTACAATGCCTACTGAAGTCACTCGGTCACACTCACACATTCCTGACATGCCCCTAGAAGGGCCTCACTAAGACTCCAGCTAAGCTCAGCCGGAGCTCTTCCATCTCACCTCACAGCAAACAATGTCCTCCTTAGAGCCCCAACTGCTCTCACCTGACCTGACCATCCAATAAGCCCTTTGAAAACGTGAGGACCATGGCTGGGGCTGTGGCAGGCACCTTGGGTAGACTCACTTTTGGGGTGGTGGATGAAGATGAGGGAGGAGAGACAGAGTGACTCTGAGCGATGCTGCTGAAATTGTTCACAGCTAATCACACAGCAGACTGATTCACTGTTCACTCTGTGCTGCCTTCTCATTTTTCACACTGTACTTCTCACTGGCCCGTCAGCCCGTTCCACCAAGGTCAAATGAAGGGAACGATGGAGTGCACACCACACTGACATTTATTAGAGGCTCACTCACTCACCTTTTATGGGAAGTAAATGGGCTCCTGAAATTACCATTTGTGAAGATGGACCTGACTTAGACAGTCATATGCAGAGGGAGCAGGCAGGGAAGGGGCTCGGAGCACTGGTACCCTGGGACTCTCGGACTCCTTTTCCATAAACAGAAGTGAAGTTGATGCCACTCACTGGCCTAAATGAGAATATGCTCGAGACTTTGGCTCAGTGGCAGTGTTGAAGCCCGAACATTGCTGGAGAGGATCTTAGGAAGACCTTAAACCCTGAGCAGATCCTAACAGATGTACTGGACAAAAACCAAGGATCTGAGACATTTTACACTTTTCAGAGAGCTCTGAGTGGCAAGTCCCAGAATATCCAACTCACATGGCTTTACCAATTTGTGTTTGCTAAAGAAAAGCATAAGAAACCCAAAGGGAAGAGGCTTTCAGGGCTCCTTCACCAGATTGGGATATCACCAAAAACCCACCTCTGCTCTCTGTCCTCTTCTGTTCAACCCCTCCTCTCAGATACAGGGAGACACAAAAGATGACAGTCACTTCCTGCGATTGTGCTTCTAGGAGGAAGAGAGTTCGACTCCACCAAGTATCTGGCCACAAAACTTTTCTTAAAGCAAAAACAACAACAAAATCACATCTTTGTTTAATATTTCTTTCTGGGCACTGAAAGCCCAACAGTAAGCTATTCTGGCTAGGAGGATAGAGGGGAGAGATGTACCCTCCCAGTCTCTAGCTTATTCCTACCTATTCAGGGTATCCAGGGTGCAGGTATAGTAAAAAAAATATATAATATAATATATATATCCACCATCAAAAAACAAGGTAGAAAATCAGGGAAATAGTTCAGTAGGGTAAAGCATTATACCAAGCCTGATGACCTGAGTTTGATATACAGGTCAATATATGGTAGACGTGCAGCACAGTACACACACACACACACACACACACACACACACACACACACGTACATACCAAAGGAAAAAAATCAATAAGTGTAATCTTTGTAAGTAAGGAAATTACTGAAGAAGATACCCAAAAGTCAATTTTTGGATTTCATGTACACCCAAAAATACACACACACACACACACACACACACACACACACACATGAATTCATCGCATACATACAAATATGTTATATATGTCAGACAAGATCAAATATCCACACAGACACATGCTATAAAACTCCCACTATAGCCAAATGTCTCAAGATTTGGCCTCTCATACCTACAAACCTGCCTTTAGGAAGCATAGGTACAATGATGCTTCTGAGAAAAGCTGATAAATTCAGTGTAAAATGTATGGAAATCTCAAGCATAAATAAACCAACTCCTCTTGCTCTTCTTGGCCTGCCTCTGTCAATCGGGGTTCCACACACGAGAAGAGCTCCTACCTTTGCCAGCAGAGGCCCCTGGACTACCCTGGCTTTCTGTATTACAAAGATGGGCTGAATCCGGCGTGGCTGTGTCTCCACACCATGTGTGAGCCAGCTTTAGTAAACTTCATTTTATCACTTGTCAGTTTTTCAACCTTTGAAAAATTACTCAGCCTCAAGATTAATATACAATATAATATCCAAGCAGTTAGCCAGCTCTGGACTCTCTTTGTCCCCAAATGATGCTTGTGGGTGGGGGCAGCAAGCCTTCCAGGCTGCCTCAGCCTTGACTCTGCACGTAAAGCCACGGGTGTGAGCAGAAGCGTGGATCCACTTTTGAACACCATCGGAATGATAGATAATCTATGCCACCCTTGAAAATGTGTCTCATGGATCTCCACGAAATGGATAACTTATTAATTCCTTTTTTTAACTCCCATTCATCATTTGAGCAAGTCCACAGTCCCTCTCCCAAGACCTTGGCTTTCATCTCGAAGGCAGCTGTTCCTTCATGGTAGAGACCTGCAAAAGCTAAAGAACGCATACTATTGCTCTCCCAGACATGCAGTCGCTGTGGAATCCTGGGAGAGACTGGGAAATTCACAAGAAATTCACAAGAAAAATACCTGCCATGAACCTAGTGATGTGGCCATTCAGCCAGCACCTACGTTGAGGGGAGGATGGGAGAGAGGGGAAGGAAGAGAGGGAGAGGGAGGAGAAGAGAGGTAAAAGAGGGAGAGGAATAAAAGGGAGAGTGAAGAGAGAGAAAAGGAGGGGAGAGGGAGGAGAAAAGAGGAGAGAGGGAGGAGAGAGGGAGAGAGACTTCCATAACAGAGTAAACCATATCAGACACTCTTAGTTTTCCCAGGCTATGTTTTTGAGGGGTGTGAGTGAGACAGAAAGGGTGGGAATAAACCACATTCAGAAGTAAGAGTGTGTTAAAGAGGTCTTAGGCCTGTCCGCACTGATGTTCAAATACACAGCTCCTTTTAATGTATTCTAAAATGAGAAGAGATGCCCAAGCTCCCTAAGGGTCCAGGCCTCTTTAACAGACCAAAAATACTACAGTCCTTTTTTGGATCACAGAAGTCTATGTGGTTTAAGTGGTTTCAGTTAAGGATGAACTCACTCTGTGAACAACTCTTGCATTTGGAAGTCTTGGGATTACTGTTGTTGTTGATGGTCTTGTCTTGGCTTCACTTCTCCAAACAAAACAAAGCTGATACTTGTCCAAAAACTCTAACTTCTGGACTAGTTTCAGAAATCTGCTCTTTTTAAACCTTATCACATATATGTATCTTGTGTGTTGGGGAAGCCTGTGGATGTGCATGCTATAGCACCTATAGAGGTCCAAAGACAACTTATGGAAACCAGTTCTTTCCTTCTATCACACAGATCCTGGGAATCAAACACAGGTCATCAAGCTTAGCATCAAGAGCCCTTCACCTCAGCAGCCTAGAGACTTATTCTTTATTTACAGGGCAGTGAAATCATTAACATAAAGTACACATATGACTATCATATCCATTTATAATAGATGGGTTCACCACCTATCATTTTACATAATCCCAAGTTTTATTGTTTATAAAAACACACATACAAACAAGTTATTCTTATTTTCAGAAATGGTCATTCTATACTATAATAAAGCTATGGGGGGGAAGGGTGTTGTTATTCGACTTTTTAGGGGTAAAAAACATATTTATCTTTTCCTTTTCTCCTAATTTATCTCATCTTTGTTGAGTAGAATATATTTGGGGTTTAGGGTACCTCATACTTCCTACCTTAAAGAAAACACAGCACTGTTAATCCCGAGTGAGCTGGCAGCATGCGCAGCCTGGATAAAGCTAGAGCACACAAAAGCAGCCCACGCTTCTGCCAGGAACACATGCAGGAATTACACATTTCTTTCAGGACCATCTTCAAAAGAATCTGGGTGGGGGAAATGTTGTTATTTACTATGCTAAAGCCAAAATAACTGATAAAGGGAAGTTTGGCAGAAATATGAATAGATTCGCCAGAAGAAAATGCATTCTGCAGAACCGCTGTGGACTCACTGCAAATCATCAGCTGTCCCATCTGAACGACAGGAGCACTGAGTGGATAGCGTTGGGAGAGGTGGGAAGAAAAGACCTGGCTCAGGGTGGCTGGAGCTCCCTCTGCCACAGCTGGGGGGGGGGAGGCTCTGCAAAGATGCAAACCATCTTTGGGTGTTCACTTAGCAGTAAGCAAATTGCTCTGGGAGCCAAGGGCAAGCTGACTTGAGCAGGCAATTCCTCTCTGTCTTTCATTCTGTTTGTCTGTGTTAAAATCCCCCTCTGTCCTCATCCATTCTCACATCCAGTTCCCTGCTTTGTCCATCCATCAATCCCCTCACCGTGTCAGTGCTGACTCCATCCCAGCATTGTAGCCATTGCTAGGCCACAAGGGACCCCCCACCCCCTCCCCACACTTGCAGCCGCCTCCCACCTCCTACTCCCAGGCTCCTAGACTGTGATCTGCTGACAGAGGGCCCAGCCAGACGCTTGTCCTTTTCTATTGCACTAGCCAGCAAAAACACTAATACTCAACCTGATTCCTATCGGCCTGCTTTTCACCTTTCCTACTGAGGGGAATGGAGGAGAGAAAGACTCAGGGAGAGAAAAACAGGGGGGAGGTGAAAGGTGGGGGAGGATAATGGAGAGAGATGTTTGCTGAATTTTCCAAAACAATTTGCACACCAGTCAGGTAGAGACTCAATCCGGCTTCCTGAACCACACATCAATAGAAATCACAGAGAGAAAATGTAGCACTAATTAAGGGTTGATAAGCTGTAGTCAAGTGCAGTTTAGGGGGAAAAGGCACCAGAAGACCCAAGCCTGTGCATGCTCAGCCCCACATGGCATTTCTATTGCTGCCCCAGGAGAATGGTTTTCCAATGTTGTTTTTAGCTTTGGGAGTTTTTGTCTTTGTTTTTATTTAATTATATCTTTAAAGTCAAATGGACCACTAGGAAAAAAATTATGGTGATCATTTTTATTCAAACGATCATTTACAAAAAAAAAAATTTCACAGGGTAAAGGGGTTTACTAAAGAAAAAATAGTTACCTAGCAACAAAATTATTTTTAAAACATTCTTCAGTATACTGCCTAAACGTGTACTGTTCTTAATTCAAGGTGTATGGTCCTGGGCACCCACCAGGCTGATACATATTCCTTCCTTGAATTTTGAGGAATTTAAACTTCTTCGAATTTCAGAGAAATAAAGCAAATATTACCATAAGCCACAATCAGGAAGGCAAAACTTGCCAGCATCTTACTTTGGGAGTAGAGCGAACAATTTTCACTCTAAACATGAGCAATAAAACTTGCTAGTAAAATTACTCATGCCAGTATGGTCAAAAATTATTTTTCAAAGTCTGGACAAACAAAAAAAAGCAAAACAAAATTTAAAAAAAAAAACAAAAAACTGTACTTGTTAACTCCTAAGGTGAGAGTCCCACCAAACGACTGGGAGGCACCTGCATGGGCTTTTCAGGTGTGTGATTTGTTCTAACCACCCGCTAAGAAATGGTACCCTGCTGGTTTTGGAAATGAGGAAGCTGGAACTTGCCCCAAGTCACAACACTGGTATGGAAAGGAACAAGGATTTCAAAGTAACTGTTGGAATCCCAAGTCCTGGTCCAACAGATGGCCATACCCCATCATGGCACCCAAATGATTCTCTTGTATAAAAGGGAAGGGCCTGCAGAACCCACTGGGTGCAAGTACGTAAACCAAACTGGCGTTGCTGTCCGAAGTGAGACAATACATTGAGACTAATGATTTTATGTCACTCCAAATTCTTAAGAAGACATTTTTAAAACCTGAATGACCAGCCTTCATGAACAAACCAAAGGATGTTCTGGGAAGGCTCTGAGCCACAATGCAATGACTTTGATAAATTTGGCACTTGCGTGCATATTTAAGCTGTGATTCCCTGGTGAGAAACTCTGGCCATAATGTTGTGTAGCCATTATGGTTCCATGTATAGCTAGAGGCCAAGTGCACGGGACCAACCTTGGCAGACAAGACTCCAGGCCTAAGAGAAAACTGCTGAACCTTCCAGCACAGCTCGCCCCTGACTCCTTTTGTTTCCAGAACATAGGTGCGCAGATGGTCTGTGGGTATGATAACGGAGACCAGAGGAAGGAAGCGAGGAAAGGAAAAAAAAAAAAAAAAAAAAAAACCAGCCAAGGTCTCCGCCACTTGCCACTATACACATCAGACATTGCTAATTAGACAGCAACAAAATTTTATTAATAGGATGGACATTATAGAATGAGTGTGTTATAAATGGGCCCTGTCAGGCCCTTATTCAGCTTCCAAATGAGTATTCGCAGTTCAGTGCGCTCATCTGAGGCATCAGGCCTCGTGCTGGATAACAAATGATTGCTATTAACCGTATTGTTAGTAATGATGGCTGAAAACAAACAAAAACCCATAAATAACAGTCTACAGAAAAATTAACCCATAAACTTGATAGATACCCAGCTGAGAAATAATAAATGACACTCTGGGGCCTGCTGGGAGAAGCTAGTGGTTTTTGTTTTCATCTCTGTCATTAACACATTTTTCTGTGCTAAAAATTAGATTCTGATATATAATTATCAACGCTTCCAGATATTAATTCTGCCATTGCTCCCTCGGTTTCTCTTCTACTGGGCTGAAATGTTATTCACAGATTAGTCACACATCAGACACTTAACAGAACAGGTCAGAGCAACAGCAGCCTCAGCTGACAGCCCCGACCTGCACCCATCTTCCTGCCTTGCCTTTTTTTTTTTTTTTTTTTTTTTCAAATCAGGGACACAAAACAAATTTCTCATATTAATTAACTAGGGTTCCCTTCCAGCCACAACAGGCCTGTGCAGTGTGCTGTGAGCTGAGTGGTTCCCTACTTCTCTAATGAAGGCTGCCAAGGGTGGTAAAATGATCTTGCATTTATGACATCTGAATCCACATTCATTAACAGCCTTCAGGAGGAGATGGTTGAAAGGGACTTCCTAGGTGAGGATCCCTCTCACCTCGCGTCCCACCTCTCAGGACTGGGTGAAGGTTAAAGGTGCACACATCATTAAGCATAGAAGCAAGATATCCCCCTTCCCCCACGCTCTCAAAAGGAATCAGAATGTCAGCATCCATACTGCCAAAGAGAAGGACCTTGAGTTCCTAAATGTCATGATTTCTGTGCAAATAATTGACCTTGACCAGGATAGGATCCCAACTGCCAGCAGCTTATAACTGTCAGCAACCATCCCAAAAGTGAAATGTGACAGGTTCCTCCATACACAGATGCTGTAAGCAGGCAAGGACACATGCATGTAGAAAGGGACACACATGTATACACATACTACTCATACACAAACACCCTGCTAAACATCATTAGCAGGGTCACCGTCATTTTGCCCTCCGTGCATTTCTTCTCCCCGGGTCGCTCAGAAGTAACAAAGGGAAATCTTGTGAAAAAAGCAAAACTCTAAGAGGCTCAGTTTAGAGATGACATCATTCACAAAAGTTAGGTTGAGTTTCAAACGGGAGGGTTGGAAGGCATTGTCAACGGGAAAACTCAATTGAACCGGAAGTGGAGACAGGAAGCGAGTAAAAGAAGCAGGTACAGGAAGTGGGTACCGGAAATAGTCCTTGAGTCTGTCCTGTGGAAACAGAAGCAGCAACTTCCAGTTCCTATGCAAATACCTTCAAGTATGGGATCATTTGCCACTTGCAAGAACTAAGAACAAAAACAGGATTCTTTTAAATTTGGTCATATGGCCAAGGCAGTGAAACACACACACACACACACACACGCACGCATGCACGCACGCACGCACGCACGCACACGCTCGAACCAAATTAAATGAGGTGGTTGACCACTTATTCAAAAAACTTTGCTAACGTCATTATCACTCGGTTGCAGAATGGCCTTTCTTTGCTTTGTAACCCTGACAGGGCCCAGCGCTGGCTGATCATCTAAATAGTTATGAGCTAGGGTTTTGTTTTGTCTCTAAATGACGAGCCATCCCTGATTTCTAATCCTCAAACCCATCCCTAAGATCGTGTCGCCTTGATAAGGAGACACCTAAACTGCAAACCCCACACCTCCCATGCACTCCATTTTCTCAGTCTCTGGTACTGTGATATTAAATAACTATAAAACTAGAAAGCCAAAATAACTAAATCACCTGGCGGCCAATTTCTGAGAGTTAAACCACAAACCCGGAAAATGGCGGAGCGTGTTGAAATAATGTAAAGGAAACCCATAAATTCAAACTTTATGTTCTGTAAAGAACAAATACGAAAAAGGCATCAAAATAATGAAAGATTGTTTATGTATTCTGGCATGAAATGGGAATGTGTTATGAGAGAGGGAGCAGCGGCGGAGACGGATCGGCGAAGCTGACAGTGTGGTATTCATCCTGCGTGGTGGAGCAGGCGTCCCGCTAGTGGCGGGAGACAGCGCAATAAATCAAGGGCTCTCGAAGCTGTACCTACAGCTTATTACATCCACCATGACAAACAAATAATGATCCCTGTCAGAGCGGTCCTTTGCTCAAGGATGGAGCCTGAAACCTTTGGCTCATCACTCCTCATCTTAAGTGAACACACGAGGACCAGGGAATTGGAGGCCACGGTTTGGTAAGCTCATGAAACACAAAACAAGCTGGCCCTGAGAACCGGGGCTGAGCAAGAAAGGTCGGGAAGTAAGGAAGGATAAACATTGAAATAACCCTGACTGAGGGGTGGTGGCACTGCAGAATGTGGGGTAACATGTCCTGCTGGGGAGGAAGCTACTGCGTGGCCCCACCTTTAAATGAGGGAGACACCAGGCTGAGGTTCGAAGGCAGTCCCACCAAGCAAAGGAGCAAGGACAAAGAGATGTTCGGTTCCCAGTTGTCTGTGGCCCAGCCTTCCAAACCCTTTGATTTACTACCCATGATGAAAAGCATCCTCCCCTTAGACACACCAGCTCCTCTGCTGTCTATAAAAAAACTGACTTCAGTGGATGTTACGACCTTACACTTGCACTTTAACCTTGAATCTCACCCTCTTCGCTGTACCTGACTGGTTGTGGGAAGGTTTCTCCCTGGACTCTGGATAATTCTTGTATACTATCTAACTATCTGAGTGGGCTCTGCACGCACAGTGGCCCCCAAGGTCTCTTTCCAAAAGCAAGCACGTTTTCTTTTTCTTTTTCTTGGATATTCTGTGTATTTATATTTCAAATGTTATCCCCTTCCTCTCTCTCATTCCCTTTCCCCTCCCCCTAACTTTGTTCCTATGGAGATGCTTCCACTGCCAACCATCCACTCCTACCTCATCACCTTGGCACTCCCCTACACTGGGGCACATTTTCTATCTGACAAACAGATGTATTCCCAGCTCCTCCACTGCATCCCAGAAAACACAGAAGAAATAATACATTTTGATAGGGCCTTAGAAGGTTGGACCTGACTTCCCCAAAAGAACACCAGAACCCCCTCCCCCTCTCTCTTTCTCTCATTCTCTCTCTCTCTCTCTCTCTCTCTCTCTCTCTCACACACACACACACACACACACACACACACACACTACATATACCAGCAACCCTTGAATATAATACCAATTGTTCATCAGCCTACTTTTAATTCCTAAAGTTCTAAGGCAAATCTCTGCTTTGTGCTTTGAAATGACTACACAAAGAGGGATCTGCACAAGAAAGTAGGAATCATTAGAGAGACCTAAGTCCCAGCATATAGAATAAGTTTGATACTACAAAGGTGGCATGAACCATTTTGTTTGTCCAGCAATACAGCAGGGTTTTCTATCATTGCTTAATCTAGCCATACTTCCTTATACCAAGAGGCCCTGGCAGAGTGGGTGGGCCTGAGTTCAAATTCTAACTCCATACACATTGATGATGTCAGGTGATCCACTTAATTTCACCGAGTTTCTATTTCCTCGTGTGTTTAAAATATAATGCTGAAAAACACCAGTGCATAAGATGCTGTCAGACTACATAAGCTACCTAACACAATCTGGTCTTAACAGAGCACAGTCCTCATTCCATTCACTGCTCATCACATCCAGTCTTCATGTGCTAGATCAGTGATTCTCAACCTTCCTAATGCTGTGACCCTTTAATACCGTTCCTTGTGTTGTGGTGACCCCCAACCATAACATTATTTTTGTTACTACTCCATAACTGTGATTTGCTACTGTTGTTACGCACAATGTAAATATATATGTTGTCTGGTGGCTTAAAACAACCCTTATAAAAGGGTCATTTGACCCCCTGAGAGGTTATAACCCACAGGTTGAAAACCATTGTTTTAATATATAACAAGCATAATTTTATATCAATTGAATTATACAGTTGATTTAGAGCCTTCTGAAGCTCCAAAGTCCTATACAGAAACACAACACAAAATACCTGAGAAATGCAGGGAGTCTTAGACAACCACACAGCTCAGAACATGAAAGAAGCTCATTAAAGGACATTGAAAGCTTTCGTGGGTTGCCAACACAACTCAGCAGGTAAAGGCACTTGCCACCAAGCCTTATGACCAGAGTTGGAACTCAAGGACTCCCACGGTAGAAAGAGAATAGTGATACTCACAAAACAAATAAAATGGGAACAATTAAAAAAAAAACTTCTAAGCTAGAGACATGAGCATTACTACAACACAACAGAGGCCCCTCATCCTGGTAATTTCATACCTGTAACTCTAAGCTTATGGAAGTAATACAGATCTTTTAAATGTATGCTGATCACACTGGAAATACACCAAAAATATGACAGCTGTCAATTAGTCCTTAGTGAGGTTTTAAATTATTTTTAATTTTGTTTGAGTAATGGAACTCTTTGATGGAACAAAACTCAGTCTTCAAAAATGTTTTAAATTCAGCTTGGCCTGGTAGCTCATGCCTATAATCCCAGTGCTCAAGTGGCCTAAGCAGAAAGATTGCCCATGAATTCAAGGACACTTTGAGATACATAGTAAATTCCAGACCAAACCAAGCTATAGAGTGAGAGAACCTGCCTCAGAAAAATAAAGATGGGAAACAAGAAGTCAATATACACAATCCTGTTGTTACAACAAAAAAGCAGGACACAAACTGCAGTTTTAAGAAGAGATTATGATTCTGAAAAAAGACAAGTATCTACAAATAAGAACACTCATGAAAGATAATGTCCCATTCCCTTCTGTTTGACATTCTTCCTCTGATTGTACTTCAGGGCTCTGCTTCGATTAGAAATATTTAAAAGGGGCTGGATCTAGGGGGATGGACAGTCAGATAAATTTTGTCAAAAAAGAATAGGTAAATAAGTGGAATGAACCTAGGTTGCAAAAAGAAACAAGAAAAGTTGCATGGTAAGAAGAAAATGAAGGATGGCAGAGGGTTTACATCTGTTTAATGTGCCAAAGGAGAAGCTCAGAAGAAACAACTGTAGAAAAGCCACCCAACCTACTGAGTCCTGCTAAGGATTCCCTCGTGGACCTAAGCACAGCTGTTGGGTATGCAATGGTTTGCTAAATCAGAAAGGGAATATCCAGCTTGGGCATTTTTGTTTGTTTTGTTTTAATCTCTCATTATTTAAAGAAGTCTATACTCCTTGGGACTTATTTCGGGGGGGCAGCATTATTTATCAGTCACTCAGAGAAAGTGTGTGACCGCTGGCACCGCCAGGCTCAGGAGGTCATAGTAGTCACTTCAAAACAAGCCTCAGAAATAGCAATCAAATGTGTTAGTCACATATGACTCGTTTAAAAGTAAAAATCCACAAGGCTGTTGTGTGGTCCCTGCTGCTAAGCAACAGATAGTCTCCTCTGATAAGCCAGTCATCTATTTCTTTTAGGTAATCTTCTCCCCAGATAATTTTCTGAACAACAAATAAGAAAGGTAAAGTTTGTACTTAGGGGTTCCTTATGCCTCAGTGGTTAAAAGTACTTGCTGCTCTTGCAGAGGACCCAGGTTCAGTTTCCAGCACCAACATGAAGGCTTATGATTGTCTGTTTTTAGGTCTTTTAGGGTACTGCATTCACATGTGCACACACACACACATACACACAGTACATATACACTTACATGCAGTCAAACACTCAGGACCATAAAAAAATTCTTTTTAATTCAAAAATATGCAGGTACTAAATTAACTAAAACTTGAAAAACTGAGAGAGCTCACAGCAAAAATCTGTGGCCACCAAATTTTTCAGGTAGTGTATGCTGCTTCTAGCCTTTCAAGTCTATACTCCTTGGAATTTATTGGAGGGACTTTGGGGACTTCAGGATAGAGGGAACCACAGGTGAAATAACAAGTGTTTTCCAATGTTCTCCTGCCCTTCCATCCTACTTTTCCAGTCATTTCTCACATGCTGCCTTTCCTGAGAATCACTGCTGGATCATCATCACATAGAGGCCCAGCACGGACTCTCGGGTGACTTTAATCTTCCTTCAGTATTTTTCTGCACTATTACACTTTTGACTGAGAAAAAGTCTCTACCTTCCTATTCTGTAGTATGGGTAGATTAGCATCCCTCACATAATTAAGAACTGTGCTCTTCCTCTGTCCAGTTCCCAGAACCGTTTTAAAGCAACCCATTGAAAACTTCTGGACACGGGTTATCTTGTAACTATCCAGTTCCTTTCCTCATGTAGCAGGCAACATCCAATCCTTGGGTCCCCTCGTCTGTCTTCTTCCCCTAATTTAGTGTCAGAAACCCTCCAAATTGGTGAAATTAATACACGGATCTTCCTAGTAGGCATCCTAATTCCCATAACTGGGTCTGATACTTTGTAGGATGAAGTTACATTATCAGAGGATTCTTGGGAATGCTTTCCTGATTTGCAAACAAGACAAAGAGAAGATGACATGATCTGTCTTGTTCTTTGCTAAGTTTTTCAATAGCAATTGATTCATGTGAGGATTAGATACTACCCCCGGAGCTTCAGCTAAAGTTCCATCTTCTAGGAGCATTCATCTAGGAGACAAAACCACAACATAGAATCCCTGTATTCATGGCGCTTTGAACCTAATCCTTGTGCTTTGAGTTCCATTTCCCTCTCCTCTCTCCCTTTTTCTATGAAAGCCACCTAGTCCAGTCGACCTGATCAGTGTGCCAATAGGAAAAGTGACACCCAGAATGTTAAAGGAAGACTTGGGACACAGCATCCCAGACAGCTTTACCTCCTGGTCCTTCAGCTGCATCGTGTTAGTTCCAATGACTGCTTTCTAAAACTGAGCAGAAAGCACAAATTACTACTGTTGTAGTGCCTTACAGAACAGTGTGAAAGGTACTCCCATGTGGCCAAGATCACCACCACCCCCGCCATAGAACACCCCAAAACCAATATGTGGTCAGCAAGACCTTTCCGGAAGGTATGACTGGAGTTGCCTGGTGCCGACCCTTCCCAAAAGGCATTGTCCAGATGAATTTTAAGAAACACACTCTCTGAGGCATGTTTGGGTTTGCTGACTGAAATTGGATTAACCTAACAAAAGCCACAAGTAAGAACTAATAACTCAATCATCTGACACAATAACACGATCACCGTTCAAAGGCATCTTAAAAACATAAGCACCGCACTCCTGCTGGTATGTATTATATACATTTGTGGCAATCCATGAAAGCTGAAAGGTGGCCATTATTAAATCGAAAATGTCCCAGAATCCTACTAAGAAAATATTGGAAGACAATAATGCATAGTTCAGGTCCACACTACAGCTGACTTAAATTATTGTGGAGGTACTTCATCCTTAATTACCTTTCTAAAATATGCTGGGGTATTTTGTCACCAACTGTAGAGCTCCCTGCATCTCTACTAAATACTGCTCTGAAATGCTCCGAATGCTGATCCTTTGCTAATGTTTCTATTTGAATAACTTAGTGCCCGATACAGCAAGCATCAACACGTTTTATAGAACCAGAGCCTGGCTCTCTGAAATTCCTCCTACCCTCACGCCAGTCACTGCTGGGAGCATTTAGTTATAAATTGTCTTTCAATAAAAGTAAACGCTCCCAAAACAACAAAATGAAAAGGCACCGCAGCTTAAATCAAGGGAAGTCAATTTCCACATGCCGATCCTAAATATTTCATGGCCCTATTTTATTCTGACATTTGTAGATGACTAAAGTGTTACAAAGGAAATAAAATGCTGATTAAAGAGTTGACTGTCATAAAGGTTACTGAATTGTAAATGGCCCTCTCCATCTTCCTGTTAATAGGTACCCAGCTGTAAACATCATGAAGGATGTGGCGGGAGGGCAGCTTCCCTCCTTCAGGAGCTGTATATACATTAATCACTGAATCACCAAGCCATGCTTAATTGCAAGCTGTATATCACACAAATCCATGGTAAGAAGAAGGAAACTCATTATGGCTGCTTCGTAACTACTGGGTACCTCTCATTTTAACCTCCTCACACCTGGGGCACGCTAGTGCTTTACAACAGAAATGGAGGAAAGGTGTTCTGCCACTAATTACAGCCCACACTGGCACCTCCATCCATGGTGCCTGGAAGACAGAGACAACATTCTCAGGTTCGTACAAGGAGCCTCCTTCACCACCTCCCGCCCATCTCCCATCTTCCTTTCCTGAGAAATGCATGTTAAATCCATTACTCCTTGAGAGTTTACAGAACTGTTTAAATGATAAAGAAAAAAAAAACCTCACAGTATATTCTCCTTTGACAAAATTATTGATTTAAATCCCATACAATAGCACAATACTATTTAGAGGCCAACCGAAGAAAAATGAGTTTACACCCGAACAGAGCCAAGCTTATCTGTCAGGGAAGTGTAATGATGTGTTTATTCCCTCACTGGGGTGTGTATATTTTTCAAGAAGATACGACAGTCTACTTGCAGGTGAAATCTGCTCTTAAATGGGAATTTCAAGAGATATTTCCATTTCAGATGGTAGGGTTGATACTGTGGGGCCCAGAGACCCATTTCTGTACTTAATAGTCAGACGAGTATTTATTTTCATCGCCTCAAAATTATTCTTCTCACTCTCAGGTCAAAATGAGACATGCACATGAAAACCATAACCACAACTCACAGAGAAATCTCTCCGAAAGCCAAATGCTGCTGATGGAATGGGAAGCTTCCCCAGGGTGGGGGTGGGGGGAGCTGCTTCTCTTACATTTTGCATCCCATTTACATTTCAAACACAGCATGGAAGTTTGTTTCTAGAAATGTTTGCCATTGATACATTTACATTTGTGGGTTTTTAAAAAAATCATTTTCCTCTCCTTTTTCTTTCTTTCTTTCTTTCTTTTTTTTTTTTTTTTTTTTTTTGTAGTGTGTCCATAATGTATGCGTGTGTACATGTATGTGTGAGCGTACACGTGTGTGAAAGTGAAACATCATTGTTGGGTGACTTTCAGTCATTCTCCACTTCATTTCTTTTAAAGAATCTCACTGGTTCTGAAGCTTGCAGACTCAGCTAGACTGTCAGCCCAGGAAGCCCCACCTCTTCCTCTCCGGGCCCCTTACACCTGCACTAAGGTAACAGATTAGTGTGTGCCTCCCTGCCTAGCTTTTAAATGGATGCTTCCGGGATCTGAGTTCAGGTCCTCATGCTTGAGCAGCAAGGACTTTACCCAAAGTCAGCTCACCAGCACCTTTTCCTTACTTTTCTAAAAGTCAGATGAAATATAGGCCTCCCACGGGTTCTTCCATCTCCCCAAGATGGCTTCTTCATTAACTCAGACCTTAGTCTCACTGAGACAGAGCAAAAGGACCAAGGAGATACAACCCAATGTCCTTTATCTAAGCCATACTCCACAAGCCCTGGCCCACCACTGGTCCACTGAGCTCAGATGAACCAGTATTTACTGAGAGCAAGATGCTATTAGGTTGTGAAGTACAGCCGTCTCTCTTATAAAAAGCATTCGCCATTCATTTGGTGAATAGTGGCTGAGACTCCTCCACATGCTTGATACTCTCTGGGGTGACCACTCAGAGATGACTGTCTGCAGGGCTGAGAGACATGGGTGAGCATATGCCACCCAATGGAACTTGACGGTGTTCTGTGAGCATATGGCAAGGGAGACCACAGCCCAGCCTGACACAGCTGCCTCGGAGCTGCCTTCAAGCCACCCCCTCCAGCACTACTACTGACAGGCCATCAAAGTCACAGGCAATGCAAAAATCTTCAGTTATGCATCCTTCCCCTCTATATCTACCCCAGTGCTGAAGAGAGGAGTGATCCAACCTGTCCACTACCAATGCTTGCTAGTCTTCAGGAAGCTGGGAAGCAGATGGTTTTTATAAGTACAGTTCTTTATAACCTAATGGTACACCCTTCATAATCAAATATACCTAAGTCTGTGGCTAATCTCTTCCTTAGTTGGGTTTCCCTGATCTTTGGCTTTACCAAGGACCCCCCATTTCTTCCTTTCTTCCTCCCTTTCTTCCTTCCTTTCTCCCTTCCTTCCTTCTCTCTTTCCTTCCTTCCTTCCTATCATTTATCCACCCTCTTGCCTATTTACTCATCCATCCTTCCATCCAATCACTAAAAAGCGCATTCTTCCACCCACCTACCCATGCCTCAATGCACCATTGCTTCCATCCACTCATCTGTCCATCACCCGTCCATCCTTCCATCCAATAGGTACATACTGGACGCTCACCATTTCTCAGGAATATTTTTTTATTTATTTTATTTAATCATAACGATAGTCTTCTTCAGCAAGCTCTTCAAATCTGTTTGCTGAGGCACACCAATATATGTTCATTAATTTATATGGTATATACTCTTACCATCATAATCAATGTGTTCATACAACATATACAATTCCTTTAAATAGAAGATCATTAAGGAAGTGTCATGTGATGTCTTGCTTTTTTGTAACATATACCCTTACACTGCATTGAAAAGCAATTTAAAGATCTGGTTCTAATTTCAACTTAACACTTGACCTTAATAAATTAACAATAACATAAACATTTACTCAGGTGAATGTATTAATTTCTTACAGCTATGGTAACAATTTTCCACAAAGCTGATAACATTTAAAAAATAAATTATTCTTCCATGGTTCTGGGAGCCATGAGGCTAAAATCAGTATCACCGTGGTGAACAGGAGGCGTTTACAGGGCCATATTCCCTCCCAGGGTTCCATGGGAAAATCTTTCCACTCCTGCTTGCTGCCACCAGCACTTGGCTTATTGCCAGATCACTTTCCTTTCTGCTTCCATTGGCTATTCCTCTTTCTGTGAGTGTCACGTCTTTTCCTTTTCAGAAACATACTTACAATTGCATCTAGGCTATACTTGAATAATCTCCCTACTTCAAAAATTCTTAATCTCCCACCTGTAGAAAGTGTTTTCCATATGAGGAGACATTCAAAAGTTTCAAAGATTAGAGAGTGTTGCATTTGGACAAACATTCATGAACAGGTAGCATGGGATGCAGGAGATATGGATGGCTGCATTATTGTCTGCTCATTGTTAATCATAAGCACATTAGCCAACTATATTCATGGTGATATTTTAATGCAATAGGTTAATATCCACCTTTCTTGGTATCAACTAACCAAAATATGTGGCAATCTTTTTGATTTTGAACCATGAACATGCTATGGTACAAGCAGGATGACCATGACAACTACCTCACCCTGGAGAGATTTGGAATAAAACAGTAAGTACATCATGGTGGTCCAGCCCAGTGTTCAACACCACAATGGCACCAATATCAAATGCTCCAGATTACACAGAAAATGTTAGAGTAAGCACACTGGCTAGCATCCTCCAGAAGCATCCAGAACACTTTGGTAAAATAATAATAATAATAATAATAATAATAATAATAATAATAATAAAACAGAGCCAGGTGTGGGGAGTGCATGCCTTTAGTCCCAACATTCAGGAGGCAGAGTCAGGAAGATCTCTGAGTTTGACCCCAGCCTGGGTCTACAAAATGAATTCCAGGACATCCAGTGCTACACAGAGAAACCTATCTCAAAAACAAAACAAAAACCACAAACAAACAACAAAAATGCTAGAACATCTAGAAGAAAGAAAGGAGGGAGGGGGAGGGGAAAGGAAGGAAGAACAGATTTGTATTAAAGGAAAATGAGTAATGTCCATTAAACACAACTATGCGCACCTCTATCAAACAACCTTGGGTTGAAAAAAAAGGGGGGAGTTGTATTTAATCCTCAACTTATAAACAGGCTCTGTCATTTAAGGATTTAATAAAAATCAATCTTAGAGTTGACACCCTGACACCACAATGAAAGTTGTAAATGCTAAAAAGAACTGGAGAGGGGAAACTATGGCCAGCACCCACTGCTCCAAGAGACTCTGAGGAGGGCCCAGAACAGACACCCATCTGCCACACATGCTCCTGAGATGGGCATCTGAACCAAGTGGGGATGCTGCCTCAAGCTAGACATTAAACCGAGATACAGCGTATACCTATCCATGTGAGCTTACGCAGACTGGACTCCATAGCTTCGTTTTCTTATGTTTGGAATGGAATTAATAAAAGCATATATTCCAGCCAGTGATGTCAGCATGAAGCGGGATAATTAATATAAAGCTCTTAGGATGTCAATCAATGTGTAGTTATCAAGAATAGCTTCTACTTGGATGTTAGACATACCAAAGTACCTCCTCCAAAAGATGCCCTAGGGAGAAAAGAAAAAGAATACACATTTTTACACACACTTAGGGGTATGTGTATTAATAAAAAGACACCAGATATATGTATAATGTACAGAGAGCCATACATGTGTAACAGGCATATAGAAGGTACTTACTGAAACTGATCTTTTGTTTCTAATCTGAAGTGGCATTCAAGGGTCACAAAAAGTCATGGGGCCAACAAGGGTAGGGAGAGGAAAAAAAATCCCTCCTTCCTCATTCTGTTGACATGCAGATACACTACCAATCTCCCATAGACAGAAGTTACTTGATCAAATGTCGAAATCTGAGGCGTTGGGCTCTAACACATGCCCTGCTGACAAATGTTTCTACACATAACAGCAAACATCAAAAGCAGCCAGTGTTCTTTTAGCAGGAAGGCCCAACTTGGCATGCAAAAAAAAAAAAAGAAGAAGAAGAAGAATGAAAAAATCATTTGGAAAGTATCATTCAGTATCTGTCAACCTTAAATGTTATAGAGATTTTCTGTTTGCATGACATATGGAATCTATACCCCACCTCCCAGCATCTTGTGTAAAATTTGAACTAATTTTATGAAAGAAAAAAAAATCCAGTAGAAATATCAATAGTCAAGTGACCCAACTGAAACAGAAAAGAAAAACAAAAACAAACAAACAAAATATGATCGTTCTCCCAGTATGAATCATTAGCTCCCTCCATCTCTCAAGACCACATGGCTATGTGCTAAGAGCTGGGAAATTGATAAACCTCTCATTGGGTATCATTTCTACAGATCTCAACTCTCTGCAACAACTTTGCTGGACATCTCCCATGGACATCTCTCATCATCATCTCCAATATCCCATGTCAAACATACAAAGTACAATACCGTGTTCAAATTCTAGTACCCAAAATAACAACTCAATCAATCTACATGGGGGAAAATGATAGGGTATCAATCAAAATGTTAGGACGGGGGAGATGAGATGCATAGTGGACCCTGAGTTGGTATATAAGGTGAGTTATGTCTATGAAGGACTGAAGACAGGGGCCCCAGATCACAGGAGAGAGTAGTAGGTGTCCCACTGGGTTCAAGTCTAGAAAGCTGGGCTTGTATACTACTTGATTACCCTTAAAGAGGCTCTTCCCCCCCCTGGTTCTCCAGCTACAGACCTGTAAAACCAGTTCACTGTCCCATAGCATTTCCACTTAATCATTCAAGGTTGCTTGGGTTACACTGATCCATGCTGGGGACATTAACCTCACTGTTTTTATTTTCTGAGAAGCTTTTCTTAAATACTTGTCTTTTGAGAGAAACTAAGTGCTAAGATGAAAGGCTACTTCTAGCTCTCCACTGAGCCACAGGGTAAGAACAAGAACTTCTGCTTCATTCCACCCAGGAGCTGACTGCCATGGCAGGGTCCCCCAGAATGTGCCTTCTCCTTCATTTTCCTCTGGGTCTATGTGTAGTAACAGCCACAGTGCCAAAGGCTCTTCCATCTTGAGTCCCTGTATGATTTTAAATGATCAAGGATTCTCTGCCAGTTATAACAACAACAACAAAAAAAATGTATCTAGTTGTCTTGTTCCTTGAGACATACCTAGATGAACCTAATATATATGATTAAAAGTCTGAAATTAAGATTGTTGCTATAATTATTTATTCTGTATCACAACTAAAACTGCCACCCACAACAAATGCCCGTATATATGTATGTCTGTATTTCTCAAGATACAGCAATACCATATAGCTGAAGTTAATCTATGTACATCCATTACTCCACCCAAGGGCTTTCTTCCAAGAGAGCAGTAGTTGTCTCCATAAAAATGGAGAGGAGAAAGGAAGGCCTGCATTTAGTTTAAAGAATAATTTCCTGACACAAAGACTCTTAAACAAAAATGATCAGGCCATAAAGGTCTGAGACAGAATGTCTTAAACCACAAAGTCCTAGGTATGGTAATGGACTCAGTTATAAGACTGGGAGATGCCACCCACAGAAGACAAAGTGGAGACATACCTACTTGGATCCTGAAAGGAAATGGCTGAAGACTTCTCAGGTCAGTTGGCAGAGACGGCTATGGAAAAGCAGAAAGAGGTGAGGCTGGAAAGACTGAGTTTCCATGGCCTGTCAGAGAGGACAGGAGAACAAAAGGACATGGGATTAAAGATGGGATTTCTTGAGGCACTGTGTCTGGGGCAGCAGAAATACAAAAACATACAGAGGTACGTGAGAGCTCACAAAACAAATGAAGCGGCTTTAATTTATTCGAAAGTGATAAGAGAAAGAAAGGGATGGAATAAAGCATTATGTTCTAATCAAGTGCTGTAATAATTTGCTATCAGAGGCCTTTAAGCAGATAGTATCAAGGAAAGAGATGTAATAAACACAACCCTTGATATTACTTGTGGTAATTTTTTTTAACTCACAGTCATTTGGGGCTTAAAAAACACACGAGCAAAGCCTGTCCCCTGTCTAGTTGGTTAAGCATGGAACCATTGTTTGGCAGAGGCATGGTCAATGTGACCCCTAGTGTCACCTGTTCAATAACAGGCCCTGAAGCATCAGATGTATGGGTCTGACTTACAGAAGGAGGCAAATGGTGTGGTATACTGCTCCTCCCCCCACCTACACAGCCAGTGAGGCTCACACCAATAGAAGGGTGTATTGATGAATTAGGAGCCAGACAGTGACTGTCATTGGTAATAACTTCTTATTATGTCAAGGAATTTACATGCAGATCAGTGTCAGCCATGGGCACTTGTGCATCCTCACCATAAATCACTATCGATTGGCACACCGATTCCTCGCCATAATTAGGAGCTATAGACAAGGTTGCAGTATCATCTGAAATACTGCTGTCGTCACCCTCTATACAGAGCCAGCATTACAGAAAAACCCCACATCGCTGTCCCTGGCACGCACAGCTCTGCTTCTGTTGTTAGTTGGGGGCGGGCAGTGGTTGAAATGAATAAAAACGTTTCCGAGTGCAAAATCTACCTGAGAGATTCCCCACACCCTATTAGAGATTAAAAAAATGGGAATTCCTCCATGTCCATATTGAATTCCTGTGTGCAAATGTGAAAGCTGGCAACGTGCTGCTCTTAATCTGATTTATGCACCAATTTATTTTATACATTAGGCACACTGTATGCAGGCTGACTGATGCATAAAAATTTCATGCAAAAAAAAAGGACTCACTCCATGCAACTGCCTGTCAGTTATTATTACCTCTTGTGGTTTGCATCCTACGGTGCGTAGGACAAATGACTCCATATACCAAATGCATTTTGCCCACTATACAAACATTTTGATCTGTTTCTATTTCCCCTCGGCTCTAACTCCAGAGAGCTAAGAACACTAGATCTTAACTTTCCAAAATCATTTAATGCTACCAAATGCCCACTTATGCAGAGTACCTCTCAAATGTTGACTGTAACTGTATTTCAGCCACACACACACAGACAGACATACACACAGACACACACACACACACACACACACACACACACACACACACACTCACACACACACTCATGCCCAGGGCAAAGCAAACAGAGACAGGTATTCACATAACCACTCTATGTATAGGTATATTTGATTAATTGTGTTGTGGTGTTGAAATTTTTTTTCTCTATATATCAAGACTACCATGTGGTTCCTGTTGCCTTTCTAATTACCTTCCCAGGGATATGTTCCCTCAGATATCACTAACAGCAAAAATTCAAACAAACAAGAAACCTTTTTTTTTTTTTAAGGGGCAGGGTAGGATTTTTCATCAGGAAAAAACCACCTCAGAAAAAAAGCCTCTTTCTGTATTTTCCTTTTATTAGAGGTCTCCTTTCATCCAAGAAATATGGGGCCTGAAATAAATTGTACTATCCTTCTCTCTCTTTTTTATTCAAATCCTTACCGGAGCCAGGCAGTATGCTAATGAAAACAGGTTGATAAATGAGTCCCTGATATTTTCCAGACATTTTTCTCTCAGAAGTGCTCTAAACTGATGTAGCTCAAAGAGAATAAGGCGCATTAAGTCATTATATCAATTTTTGTTACCCAGATACTTCAGTCCCAGTTAAGCGCTGACAGCCAATATAAAACAAGGCAAGGGCATCATACAAATCCATCGATCAAACCTTGTCGTAGATAGATTGCCTATTACACAAATAGAACTCGTGGATTCAGTTTGTAGTTTTATGCTCTCCAATTAAAGGATAACAGGGTACTTTCCCATAAATCTACTAATTGCAACAGAATTAATTTAACAAATTTCCCCACGCACAGAGGAAAAAGTGATGGGTTAAGCTAATGTAAACTAGCAGAGATTGTCACAAAGAGGTTCCCATAACATCCTTTCCCTCTACCTTGATTGGGCAAGGTGTCACAAGTATTTAGCTACAGTGTGGCTCTCTAGCAACAGACAGCTGACAAGCATGATGCATTGCCCAAATAGGACATAATTTACGTGTGGTACTTTTCTCCCTCACTCCCCATTGCCCCCACACGAAGGATGAAATAACTCCCTCTTTGCATCTAATTAGTGTTTCTCTCCGAGAGAAGCTGTTTTTCCAAATCAGAAATATTACAGCCCGGAGTCCCTACACACTGCTCAGCCAACTGGAGCGACGGTGGAAAGCACAAAGTGGCTTGTGGGAGTTCAAAGGCGGATGTGGCTCCAGGCTCCTGCTTCCGGCAGGGTGAACACCGCACGGGGGACCCACTGATGCATGATTCAATGCACAGGTGAACACAGCCCAGGTGCTAGGATCAAAGTAGATGATCCCCAGACGCAAAACAATTACCATGATTGATTTCATCCATGTTACTATATATGCGTGTGATCAAATATAACTCTACACCGCCAAATTATATGCAGCTATTGCACATTAATTTTAAAAACTTAAAATAATGATTGTCCCAGTTTGTATGTATTTATGCATATATACTACATAGTGTGTGTGTGTGTGTGTGTGTGTATGTGTGTGTGTGAGAGAGAGAGAGCACACAGGGTATATGTACACATGTGCATGTAGAAACACAGTCAACCTCTAGTGCCATTTTTCAAGATCAGAACTTCTTGATCTTTGAATTTATTGGCCTGAAGTTCATTGGTAGCGCTGGGGTGACTAGCCAGGAAACTCCAGAGAACTTCCTGTCTCTGCCTCCCCACGACAGGGATTTACAAGTTCATGTTATCACATGTCACTTTTATACAGGTTCTGGAAGTAAAATCAAAAGGGCTTGTGTGGCAAGCCCTTTGCTGACTCTAACTTCTCTGACAATACTGTTACATTTGAAAAACACAGAGGAGAAGAGAAAAGAAAAGAAAATGTCATAGAATTTCCTGCTTGTTGGGTTCAGTGTGCCAGAGGCAAAGTTGTAATGAGGACACAACAGATACCACAATTATGTATGGACCCCCTAATGACACCCACCACAACAATACCCACCGTAACACCCACAGCAGGCTCAGGCAGCTCCGTGCAGGCCAAAGGAAACCCTCTGCAAGCAGGGAGGCCATTCTTCAAATCTGTAAAAACAGTGCAGATTTCCTTTTGCTAATTCCCCCCCCCTTTTTTTTTCAATACGTTTCAAATTTAGGCTTCATTTTAAATATCACACACCATAGTGTCTTTGATTTTTAACAAGACATTTTGAAAGCAAAATTTACAAAGTGCAGAGCCCCTGTGCTAACAGCACACACTGGTTCCTACTGCATAGAGACACATTTAATCTCTAGAGGCGACAAGTGAGTCCAGGGGTCAGGGGAAAGAGCTGTGACTATAGGAAGAGATCCCAGCCATGGCACAAAGACCACCACGGTATCAGCACACCATGCTTAACACCTACCATCTCTAAGACCCTCTTCTCCTCTTGCGAGTCATGCAAAAAGTCATTCCTTCTAATAAGGTAGAAACGGCTCAGGTTGGACCCTTTTCCAAAAACCCTTTTCTAATGACCCCATTCAGCCGTGAATACTTCTCATGACAGAATGAAGCCCTGCCTCATCACCATGAGTTAGCAGGAAATAACATGAGGACAAGAACCAACTGTCTTTGGTGATGTGGGCCTGGAACAGGGGAAAGAAGGTTATATGAAAGAAGGTTATGTGTGCACAACGTTAAACTTGACAGAGTTTTGCAAAAAGGAGACAAGGTTTGGCCTGAGCCCAAAAACGGATGGTTATCCTTTAACAATCAATTTCTAACTAGAAAGGAAAATGAATACATACATACATACATACATACATACATACATGCATACATACATACATACGTACGTACGTACACACACACACACACACAGAGAGATGAGTACATGACCTGTACAATCACACACAAACAGGTATTCATACACACACTGACACTAGACAAAAATGTATTTTCAAGTAAAAGACACTTAGGCATAAACACTGAACCCAAGCTCAGGAGACCTGAGTACCATCCCCACTTTAATGCAAATGGATTATGTAACCTGAGGAGCCCTCCCTTCTCCCTACAGAAGCAGATCTCAGAATTATATCTAGTGAAGGCTGCAGTATCTAACTACTAATTTTTCAAATGCATTTTCATGTGGCACCCATTTGCAAGTGTGCTTTTCTGGTATCTTTAATGCAGAACAGAAGTGGGGTCACATCACAGAGAAGTACAGATATTAAGGGTAAATACTATTTAGTGGCATTTCTTATGTGAGCATGTAAACATCTACACACACATCGATTTAAAACATATTTCTTCATGCCGGACATAGTCAAAAACACTGAAAGGAACCCAAGCAGCCCAACACTGTGACGGCCTGTGAATGCCCTCAGTTACAGGACTGTAAGTCTCCACAGAGAACTGTCTTTGATGCTTGGAAAGGGTAGCAGTAGCTTTACAGAAGGAGCAGCACAGAGGTCTTCCCTCTGACAGAAGTTCATTGGTCATTTCTGATGACAAGGACAGAATGATTAAGACCTCCTCTGGGGACAGACACCTGTCTGCAGATAACAAACTGCCTTTTCTAGAAAGGACCCTATGGGTGAACCCTACAGAGCCTCAGAGTCAGACATCAGGGAAAGGAGGAGAGTCCATCCTGGGGAAGACCGCTCTCATCCACTGACCATGACAGAAGGCAAAGGCTGGCCCTCTACCAATGGAGACAAATGCTCGCACTAGTACCCGAGACAAGAATGTAGGGCCAGGAGTCTAAGAAGGGGCCAAGAGAAAGACCACATAAGCTCAGGAGCCTGCTGGCCTCCTCTCAAGAATCCATTAAAATAATAGCCCTGCCACCTGAGAAGTGGAGGCAGGAACGAACAAGAATTCATGTGCATCCTTGACTACATAGTGACTTGCGGCTATCCTGAGCTACTTAGGACCCTGTCTCCAAAAACAGGGCAAACATAACAGAGAGAATCCAGTAAGATAAGGCCATGAATAACTCCAAAGCCCTTTCCTTCTCCACTTATGCTGGCCCAATAGCTAAATAGTAACTTTTTTTCACTTTTCACTGAGTCTTGTTCCAAGTTCAGATCTGATATCCTGGCTGAAAGGAAAACCTAAAACAAAACAAAAAAAAAAAAAAATAGTTTTGAATTATAAACAAACAGCCTGAATTGAATTTTTTTTTTTCTGGAAACAGAATACTTCTTAGGCTCACAGATGTTCTCTCATTCAAATATCTGGTTTGTGGCACATGGTTCATGACAGGCCTGGAGACTGTATAATATTTCAAATATAAAGAAGAAAGACACCATCAACAGTAGAACTGACTGGGACTAGAAACTCTCAGGCCAGAGAGATGGCAAATATCTTGAGAACCTTTTGTGTGTCAGACACCAGATGTTAGATATCAGCACAAACACAGAGGTCCCTAAGTCTGCCTGAGGAGTTTATGGTTTCACTGAGAACAGAGTTGACTAAAGTCTAGTAGATAAATAAGAATCATGGGGAAGGGATGAGAATGGTAAGAGGCTCTCAGTTAACCTGGGGTCTAAAGTAGGGGCCTCTCTAAGACAGTCACATTTAAGCTGAGACCTGAAGATATGCAGAAGATATACAAAAGAAGGCCAGAATCATAACAAGTGCAAGAAGCAGTTTTCTTCAGCCCCTACTGCAGCCCCAGCATCCTTAAAACCAGAGGTCACATCTGACCTATCTTGTTGCCCTAGTGTCTGAAAATCCAAAGCTTTCAGTGGATACACTGAAGAATGGAGGATGAATGATAACAGTACATTTGGACAGAGTCATCAGGGAAAGTCTTCTTGATCTGTCTTTCTTCAGGAAGATGACCCTCCACCTACTGGAGTAATGTGGGACTGTGAAAGGTAGCTTGGTGCCTGGTTGAGCTAAGGCTTGAAGCCCCACAGACCCTGGAGGGATGGAAGGCACTTTGCCTATTCCTGGGCACCAGGCCCCTGTCACTAGCCTGAGCACCCACATAGATTTGTGGCCATCAGTCATATAAGGGCAACACCCCAAGCCCCTCCACATGTAGAGGACGTGACCTATGGTCACATAGCTCAAGAAAGATCTCCATTTTAATGAGATACCTAGAGGCCTGGAAGGCTTAGCCAATAAGCTTTGCTTTCCAGATATTTTTCCCTGCGAGGTATTTAATCTCAGGCCCACCCTGAGGAGTGGATTGTTCTATACATCCACTTTCAGCAATGACAATAAATGCCTTAAAACCATAGACTGTCTCTTTTCATCAGGATCTGCCATGGGAGCCATGGAGAAGGCCTCCTCCTATAGAGCTGCCATCTAATCTGTAGAAGGCCTCTCTGTGCTCCTAGCCACAACTGCCAGCAAGCTCAAGACAAGGACTCCCCCCATGGGACCAGCCGAACCTCCCCCTTTTTCTCCCCAGCCCTGGGCCTGATCCAGCCTGTTGGACCCCCACTCCATCCTCAGCTCTTCGACAGTTTCCAGAGGTGCTTAGATGTCCAAGAGCCTGAGAACAAGAAGACCCTGGCCTCCTTGCAGGCCCAGGAACCCCCTGGGCCAGTTCCAGCTGTCTCATACCTCAGATTGTACTTTCACACCCCCAAAGCGGTGTCCCAGGGCTTCCCTACACCCAACACCGGCCCAGTGACCGAGCAGCCGAGCCCTCTGGCAGACTGGCCGCAGGACCCATAACCCTACAGGGTAACGTCAGTACACATGTACACAGTAATGAAGAAATGGAAGAAGAGGGGAAATGTCTCCTCTTTGGTGGAATCGGAAATGCCATCATGTTGAGCTCATTAGCTTTGTCCATCAGCCTTGCATCACTGAGCCGGAAAGCCTGAAGCTGCTGAGTCCACACCCTGATCTGAACTTTCATGGTGGAGTGTAGCAGTTCATCTTCCCCAAAATAATCTTTCTGTGGGTCCAGCTAAACAAAGCAACTTCTGAAATAATACAAGAATGCCTGTCTCCAATTAAAGGACTTTGTGATGTCACAAGAGAGCAGAAAGCAGAGTTAGAGCACTGAAAAGAAGTAACTCATCAGTGACATGCCTGCTACAGCGTCACGTGATCTTACGGGTAAGATGCTAATCTGGACAGCCACAGTGGACCTTAAGCCTGGAAGACTGGGCTGTGAACTTGTTCTTGCTCTACATGTCCCATAGAGGAAGGTAAAGTTAAAGGCAGGTTCCACTTTACAATAGCCACAAGACAAATTCATTCCCATGACTGTCACAAGGGGCAGATGTAAGAGATAAAGTAACTCACGTTTAGAATCCAAGACATGAGAGATCTTCTGATCTGACTCAGCTCATAGATTCCAGAGTCCCTCTTATAAATCTAGTTGGCCATTTCTCTCACAGGCTGACATATTTTAGCGAAGGAAGGAGACACTAGCATTTCTTCCCACTGCCCTTTCATTTATTCCCCGATTTATCTTTACTCAGCAAGACACTTAAGACAGACATTCTAATTTTTGGGTTACCAGCAACACCAGGGCTGATTGCCAAAGCCCTTGCAGTGAGGGCTGGAGCCATGGTTCAGAGAGTATGTGCTTACCACACAAGCAGGAAGACTGGGATTCCAATCCCAGAGCCCACATAAAAGCTGGTGGGCATGTGGCACTGCCAGTAATCTCAGTGTGCCAGAGATGGTAATGGGGAGTGGCCAGAGAAAGTCAGCCAGCCAGATTAGCCAAAATGGCAAACTCTGGGTTGAGTGAAAGACCCTGTCTCCTCGACCTTGGGTCTTTACATGCATACACTCGCCTGCACATAAATATATCCATGTATGCCAACACACAAACATACATACACACATGCATGCTACACACACATATGTACTCAAAAGAAAAAACAAACCAGGTTAGGAATGATGGCACATACCTTTCATCTCAGCACTCAGGAAGCAGAGACTGGCAGATGCCTGTGAGCTCTAGGCCAGCCTGGGCTACGTAAAAAGAATCTGTCTCCAAACAAAAAATCTTTTTATTTCAAAAATTCATACATGGGTCCCCTAGGTAAGACTCAGATACATAAAAATTTATAAGCTCTGACAAGTGGAATCACAGAGAGGCTAGGAGAAGACTCCCCAATAGCTGTTTAAGTCCTGAATGCTCAAGGACCAAAGACAGGGCTCCCTGAGACAAGGAACTCAGGTTTGCATCTTTTAGCTTGTACACTTAGCTTGGCCTCCAGCAGACACAGGTCCACAGTAACAATGAACTCTGAAAAGATGTAAGGCTTGCCTTGGCCAGCTCTTGTGTAGGGTAGAGACAAAATGAACATAATCCAAGTACCTTGCCAAACACAGGAAAACAAAAGCACAACACTCGTTATCCCCATTAATTTGGATATACAGCATTTCTCTAGGATTACAGTAGCAAACAATGTTCATATATGGTTATGAACTGGTTTTGCATGATTTCAATACTAGAATTTAATACCTTCCTAAGTGTGATGTATCCCGGCCATGATTCATCCTACCCAGGCTGCAGCCAGCTTCTATAAAAACCAACATGAAATACAGGACCCTTGAAGCCTTGGTCAAATCTGCAAGAAGTGATATTAACTCAGCTCCCTCCCATGTAGGCAAGTTATGTCAAGACCATCTCCATGTTTCCCTTTGGGCTCTGTGAGCAACCCCGTGGCCTACATACCAACAGAGCCTAGAAAATTCTGTGACGACGGCTGTGGCCTGCTTTACAACAACATCATTAATGCCGCTCAACCACAAAGTCAAATGACAGATAAAATCTGAATAGGCCCGTTATTGTTTTTAAAGGGAACTAAACAAGCTATATAATTTGTTTGGCCCTGTAGCAAGCACAGCCCAGCATGACAGAGGTACACACCATAGCCAGCCAGCAGCTGGAACTCAGCAACGTGTAAATCCCTTCCTGGAACACCGTGAATTCGAGCAGATGAAAGTTTTAAAATGTCAGGCAAGTCTCTGGGGATGGAGATTCTTTATGTTTTTTATACAGTGGGCATTAATTTCAGATGGGAAGGGAAAGCCGCCTGCTCACTCCATTTTTCCTTAAGTTGCGTGTGTCCACTTTTAACAGGCTGCTCTCAGCAGAATTGATGCTGTGCTGAGTCCGGTGGTTGAGCTCAAGGTGAGCAGAAGGTCCTTGTGGAAAATATTCTCCATGTAGCCTGACGTAAGACATTCAAAGTAGAGTTGAACAACACAGGTGCAAATCTTACCTCCAACTTCTGTTACATAGGTAGCTTGGCTCTCCTGATTGTCAATTTTCTTCTTCATAGGGTTAACAGAAAAAATGCAGAATGTTTGTAGGTACTATATAATATTCAATATGTATACATGGCCATATATATGTATGTATACATATTATGAGCATAGCTATATACATGCATAAATATTTGTAGACATGTATATATACATAACATACAATGTGCATTCATATATATAAATATACATATGCATAGAGTGTAAAAACAGACATGTAAAAACACATGTATACATGTTTCAGGTTATTGCTTTAATTCATAAATGGCTCTTCTCCTCTTTAACGTTCATGATTTTATTCACATGTTCTACAAAGGAAACAAGATTACTATTGATTATTCAGGCATCCCATTCAGTCATTCCGAATAAAGTACATCTGTGATTCTTTAGGATCCAAGAGAAAAAGAAACCATCTTTGCCTCAAGACGTTCCAAAAACTATAAGTTTAATCCTTTATGAACTCTGAAAGTATTTTCTGCCAGTGTAGGTCAAGGAACCTCCTTAATACCATAATGATGCAATAGCTCGCCTAAGCACTCTGACCTTGGAGGCCCTAGGCCAGAAGCCCATGAGTGCAGGACTCTTGGTCAGCATCATGGGCAGTGGCCACTTATTTGCCCCATTCTTACTAGTCTTTCCCATGAAATTTGCCCAGGTCAATGAAGGCACTGAGTTAATTTATGGGTTAACTGTTCTGATGTTACTAGCCTGACTCTTCACACTCCACGGGTCCACCATGAGTAGCTCCTACCTCCTCACTCTGGGCTTCTGGAACAAAAACTTTGGGAGCAAACCTGAAACCAGCCATATCTGCCTAACCACTGTCAATCTGCAGAGAAAAGAAGAAAGTGGCTCTTTATGTAAAATGCAGGAGAAGGACCTGACCAATGTGAGGCTCAGCACCCCAACCAGAAAATGACTCCTTCATCAAAAGCAATTTGGCACAGCTCAACTCCTAAAGCATTAAAATCAGATTATGATACAAAACACGCTTTTCATAGCCAAATCAATCATCCTGTCGCAACTCCCCTGTGCTTGGTCTCAGTTCCCTCCGTGTTGAAAGGAATTAACACAGAATAGGTTGATCTTGATGAGTGTGATTCAGATCAATAATGTTAATTGGGCTCCTGAGCGTCAGGTGAAATGACTTCAGATCAACAAAAGGTTAATACAGCTTCCCTTCCTGCAATACCAGCTATGATAAACCCAGAGTGGGCTGAAAGTTCCCATGTCATTAACAACACATTTATCGTGCTAAGAAGACAGGAACCTTCTCTCTACGCCATGTTCTGTCAGTGCCCCTGAGGAGGTTGACTAAAAGCCACACCTGAGGAACAGGGAAAACACTCAATGAAAAGACACAAACTCCTATTGTTCTCTTCTTGTCCCAGCTACTTCCCTTCATCCTTTGTGGTAGGATACAGGATGCCTGGATAATTTGTTTTACAGGATGTTTCATTTGGTATGATGTAACCTACTAAAGAAAAAAAAAAACACTCAATGTTTGTGTTGAGCAGACACAATACATAAAGGGGGTGAGGTGTGGCAGAGCAGATGGGAAGAGTTTCTGACTGCAGTGAGGCATGATGGACAGATAATATCCACATGAAACAAGCAAGCTTTATTCAGTGGGAAAGAGTCAGCAAACTTCCTTAAGTTCTTCCTCCCAATATTGTTTAGAATTTGGTTCATGAGTGACCAACCTTACTCCCCTGTCTCAAGATAGGGCCCAACTCAGTAATCCTATCAGCAGTTTCAGAATGGAATAGAAGCCTAATTAAGTTTATCATGCTAGTGGGATCCTAACTGGGAGATTTTATTTGAGCGACTGACTGTCTTTTCTCCTGTTGTACTTGAAGCAGGAGACGCCGTTTTAAGGAGTCTTGTGCACAAAACCGCCTCCCTCCAGGAAAAGTCAACCCTGACCTGTTTCCTTTGAGATGACTTGACCATTTTGCTGGTTAGTGGCTGCTGAACTACAATGAAGAACATCTGAGCTATACAATATATAGACAAGTACTGAAGAGAGAGACAACACGGTAAGCTAGGCAAATTTACACAGTCCAAATCAGAAGTGTGATTCATCGTAGGTCTTAGAAAGAGAAAGCTAGGTGAACTGTCATGGGTGAGAGGGTGACAGACTATAATGTGACACGGAAAGAGAGTCAAACTACTGACTTAGACACATCACTGGTCTGGCCGTGTGGCTCTTACCGACTACCAACATTCATGACAACAGTACCAGCACAATGCCACATGTAACCAACTATTTCACAGAGAGCAAATGTGCTGCCACCTCATTTAATTCTCACAGACCCTAAGAAAAATGCATGACTATCCCCCAAACACACCCTAAAAGCATCCCAGAGAGCTTTGTGACTTGCACAATGGTAGCAACCGTTGCTGTAGACTCTCATGGATCTGAAAGAAGTGTGCATCTACTAGTTATTGGCTGGGTAAATCTTTTTTTTTTAACAGATTACTCAATTTTACAGAGTTTGTGTGGGACTAGCATGAAATGATACATAAAATGTGCCTGATGCATGGCTAGTATTATATACATGATCCATAAATAGGAATTATTATCTTTACTATTTTAGGCAAAGCAAACCAGTCTTGAGTCTTAGAGTCACCCTAGCGGGTAATCGAAGGCAGGGGTACAAATCACCAGGTGGAAGCACTGTACCATTCAGTGCTTTCTAGAAGAAAGAAAGAAAGAAAGAAAGAAAGAAAGAAAGAAAGAAAGAAAGAAAGAAAGAAAGAAAGAAAGAAAGAAAAAAAGAAAGAAAGAAAGAAAAAAAGAAAGAAAGGATAAAAGAAAGAAAGAAAGAAAAAGAAAGAAAGTAGAATGTTTTAGAAGAATTGAACCTCTTCTAGTCCTGAAGGTTTCTGCTCCAAAGCAGAGAGCTGTCTCTCCGGAATGCTAATGCATGCCTAGGACTTTGAGAGTCTGACCCGAGGGTCCATGAGACACACCAGCCCTCCGGGGTGTCATTGTCCTGTTTGTTGTAAGCCAAGCAATCCAAGGCCTAACGGTTACCAGATCCTTTTCCCACGTTCCTCTACTCCCCTGGCTTTAACAAAGCTAGAGATCACTTGTCCGTTAAGAAAATGTGAGACAAATTTGACTGGACTCACTACGCCCTTGCTCTCTTCCAACACTGCGAGAAGCTCATTTCGGCTGTCACTTACTGGAAGTAAAATGACAAATATCTGTAATATCTGTCAGGTTATGAATGCTTTAAAAAGAGTTATGCAGCTGTCAACATTTTGATGACTTTAACAAGAGGAAAGTAAACGAAGAAGAGGAAACGGCGTGTCTGCGGAGTTCCCAGTTGAGAAACTTAGCTAGTACTTCTATTAATAAAAATCAAATTACCTCATATGAAATGCAAGCAACCAAGACTTCGAGGGAAAAACCAATAGAGGTGAATCTGTTAATAATCCTGCCAGTTCTGTAGCTGATGCCATCAGAACTCATTCCGGCATCTCAATAGGAAGTGACTAGCTCCACTAAAGGGATGGGGAATCGTTGCTCAACCCCTGCCCACCAGGCTTCTGTAAGAACAAACGTGTATTGTCCTCAGCACAGAACTCATCTTTTCAAGACTTTCTTGTCTTAGCTTAAAAGTTAGTGAATTCTAGATATGGCAGCACATTCCCACGATCCCAGCACTCATATGGCTGAGGCAGCAAGATTGTGAATTCAATGAGGCCAGCCTGAGCTACACAGTGAGACCCCATCTCAAAAATCAAAACCAGTGAAGTCAGCAATAAATACTAAAAATAAATGGCATCATGCCATACAAGTAGGTGACCATGGAGAGTCACAGTATATAATGCTGACCTTTATATAATTATAAATAAGATATTCTAGGTTAGACAACAAACCATTATTTTACTTTATACACATACACATCATATATATGTACAAATACCTCTCTATATATATATGACATTTTTATGTACAGTCAGTACATGTACGTAGGTCTCTGTACACGTATATATACATATATGTTCATCTCCTGTGCGAGTGTGTGTGGAATGCCTTTTCTGTCATTTATAAATGGATCTCACCTGTGATGGCTTAGTGTAGAGAGATAAACACTACCTTTTGGAACAGAATTTTCCATAGTTGTGTGACAACAAAACCTTACCACCTAATTAAACCAAAATAAAAATAAGAGAAAGCAACTTTACATTCCAATGGCGATTTTATTTAACTGCCTTAGTCACATAGAAATTAAAAGTTTGCAACAAAACAATCACTGGTCACTGGGGTGGGTGGTCTAATGTCTACTTTAGAAGGAGGTTTAACCCCCTGGGTAACTGGCCTCAGGATTAACCTCCTGAGCAAAACTCTACCTTATTAGGCATGAAATGAGATCAGTTTTTCAAATACATCTGCTACTTTCCCAATAGCACAGAAGAACAAAACAGAAAACCACAAGCAACACTCTCTAGAAGTAGGGTTCCCATCATGGGTTTTGAGTGAGCCCTGGGTGTGTGCAGATCTGATTGGTGCTGGTACCACCGTTCTCTGTTCCCAGAAACATCTTTCCTGTACCTAGTCCACGCACAGTGCAGCAGATACTATGAATTTTGTGCATTGCGACTTCCCTAGATGAAATCACTGAAAATCCAAACCATGGAAGACAGAGGGGCCTCATTTCCTAAACCTTTATCCATCTCTTCATATGCCTTTGTACCTAGAGAATCTACAGCTGCATCCTTCAATAAAGCACGTGGGGGGGGGGTGTTGAACACTCTGTCCCAAACATCTTCTCTCCCAGACTCAGGAAACTAAATCAAATGAAAATTCCAACAAGCAACCATTGCCATTGAGGGTATCTGTAAACCAAGTCTGTCTAAGTCTCTTCTTAGTCTATGAATTAAGTGACTAACAAATATTCACAGTTTGGGGAGGAAAGACAGGCTCTGCCACAGACCAAATTCCATACTGCATGGGATATTAGCCTCATTCCCATAGAAACCAATGAATTCTGTGACAAGACAACTTCCTTTTTCCAACATAGTCCAGAGATGGCAAATGCTTTGTGTGTGTGTGCTCCTCATAACGCTAAAATATTCAAAGTTAATATATCATGGTATTTTTACTAGAGCCATCAATGCAACAAATATCCAAATGTTAGTAAAGGTAAGGCTGGTGTGAACTCGTGGTGGAGGGTGGGAAGTCCCAGAATGTTCTCCCAGGTGAAGGTTATGGAATAACAGATATCTGAAAGGAACCAAATGGATGGGATCAGGGAAGACAAGAATGTTGAAAGCCACATTCTCTCTCATATAGTTGGAAACAATTCTTCGTATATATTTCAGAAGATATTCTTTTATTGGAAAATGACAACTGTGGAGTCTGATGTCTCAATGGGAGAAGTGATTCAGAGCGGAGTGACAGAAGAGGCTGGCATGGGTAAACAAGGCAATGGATGTGCAGCTCTTCACAGCCAGTGCTGTCACGGGCTAAAGGCAAGCGTATCCTGTAAGAAGAAGCAGGACCCCCGAGGACAGTCCTACAGAACCATGGCCTTTGGAAAGGCAGGTGACAGTAAACTTGCATCTCCCTTGTAGGCTTACATTTTTCTCAACCATGATTCTAATATGGGTTCTTACATGCTTTAACCTTCCTTTGAGCCCACCACCTACCAGAGGCAGTGGGAACGAAAGGTTATTAGGATACAGGGAAAGTGGACCCATTTAGAAATTGTCCTTTGAAGCAAATCCAGTCTGTGTTGTCAGGAAATCGGCAGTTCAGTTCACAGGATTCAGCAGCAGCAGCTCAATCCACTCACATAAATGCTTCCTGAATAAACTAGCAGTTCAGCTCAGTAGTATTGGGATAGCAAACATGAATCAGCAGCAGAGGTACACCCCAGCAGAAACAGCCAGGCTTCCTCCAAATTAGCGCACGTAGGCAGGAGCAACCAGAACCAGCAGGTACACCAGAAGTTCTCTGCCTTGCCTCTCTCAACAAAGTGAAGATCAGTGAAGACACAAGACCAAAGATGTGTTGCAAACCTCCATCACTGTCCACTGGGTCCTATTTATACTCCCTCCAAACAAAACATGTGTCCTCCTCAGGTTTTGTCTTGCTATGTGTCTTGCCTCAGCACATGAGTCTGTCTTAGCAAAATTCCACATGAATCTGTATCAGCTGACATCACTCTACCAATTGGCCTGAGTCCAAGGAAGCAGCAAGAAGCCGCCAGAACACCACCAGAAGTTTTTGATGCATTTCTCTCTGGAGTCAGGACAAATGGAGCTCAGCTACGCAATATATGGTGAACCAGTACACTGGTGTCGTTAGTGAAGAATTCTTCATCACTCATCCTTTCACGTGCTTGCTTTGAGCACAACATCCTTTCACCTGTGTCCACTTCAACAAAACATCATTTGACATAACTGACTTCCCAAAGAAACCAGAAGTTTCCACTTCACATCCTATTGCAAGGAGCCAATGGGTTCCAGGTGTGAGCATACAGAGATATGGTCCAGCATATAAGGGAACACATCCAGGAACTGTATTTTCAGGGTGTACCTGGAGATGACAACCGTATCAAGACAGTACTCTATTTGGAAGCAGTTACCGAGATCATGTCATCTAAACAACGACTGGGGGTAAGAAAACTTGCCCTGCAGTACTGTGTCCCATAGAAGCCTAGACATGGCCTTAGTTCCAGCCACAACATGAGAAGTCTAAGCATCTGCCCTGCGGAAATCCAAGAAGAAAGCATCATCATACAGCCAAGAGCTGAGGGATGGAGCGCAGCCAACCATAAGCTAGGAACCTTTCTCCATTTGGAAGGAAATTCCTAACGGACTTCAGACTTACTCAGCACAGCTTCAAAGAAAAGATGCCAATCAAGTCCTCCCTGTTCTGGGGCCACTTCAAAGGCTGTGTGGGGAGCTCTTTGTGGGCCAGTGAGGGTGGCTGCAGGCTGTGCATTGAAAACCATGCTCTAAATGGAAGGAGACAGAAGGAGCACTGAGTCCTGCAGGTTCCTTCAATGCTGGAAGAATACAACCCACACTCCAACTCCAAGGAGTGTCTCACAGGATGAAGCAGGTATATTGGACCTACCAAGAGAAACCAAGACCTAGGACAAGACTGCAAGCATCAGTAGATATGGAAGGGGGTATGAAAATGGCCAATTATGTATACACGTTGAATTCTCAGAGTAAATAAACACACGTGTGCTCATGTGTGTACACATACACACCACAGACACACAATACATTGACAATTATATACACCAAATACATGCATGTATACACATACAGGCAGGCACACAGAAGAATTAAATTGTGTGTAATTATTACACAGTAAAATGTTTACTTCTATGAAGACCATCACATCTTTTTAAAGGTTGAACAATAGGCCCCAACTATAGCACTCCCATTTTTACAAAAGAGTTTCCTGCAACCTAGGAAGAAGAAATAACTTCAGGGATATCGAGGAAGGTTATCGAATGTCTGGCTAAGTTCCAGAAGAGACCCAGCCCCTTCCCATCAGCCCCTGATGCCTCAGTGAAGTTAACTCTATACCAGTCTTCTGAGCTGCTATGGTTGAAGGCCAAGGCCACAGAGTCATGTCCAGCATCCAGGAGTAAGCATCTCTCATGCCCAGAAGTGACAGGCTACATGGAGAGCCCATGAGTCCACCCGAGTCCCCCCATCCCACCCCCATAATTTAATAGGATGTTCACCAGAGTTTCAGGATTTAAAAATGTGATTAATAGACAAGCGAATAAGTCAATACCAACTTATTTTTCACAATTATGTAGAAAGAAAAAGGCCATTAAACAATTACCTCGTCTTCCCCCTTAGAAAAAAGACCATTAGCATAGCCGCATGTGATGCTGTTCATCAATACTGCTCCAGTAGGTGAGACTGAGGCAAGAGGGTCACGAGTTCAAAGTCAGGCCGGGGTAGGAACAAGTTTGAGGTCAGTCCAGCTTACACAGTGAAACTCTGAATATAAAGAAAATACCACCACCACCATCTCCCCCATGGTAACCCTCTGACAGAAATAATGTAAGACTGAGATGTCACTCAGTTTTTTTTCCATGTCACTCTCTGTTCCTCTGGTCCTTTTGCCAGCCAACCAGTTGACTTCACATAGAGAAACCAGACACCTTCCTTGGAAGATCTTGGATCATACATCCCATCAGCCAAAGGGCTACTCTGCAGAGCTAGTCAAAGCAAAGGCAGGAATGCAAGGGGACCCTTTTTACAAGTCTTTCCACACTCAATGCACGAGTGCCCTTATTATTTGGGCAGAAACCTCAACACTTATGAATGCCTCTGACTGAAAGAGAGGAGCAATGATCTAAAATTGGGGAAGGGGGGCTCTTTAATGATAACTTTATTCAAGATGGGGGTCTCCAAATGATCTAAAATGGGGGGCCTCTTTAACAATAACTTTATTCAAAATGGAGGGGGGTCTCTGTACTGTCAGTCACTGGATAATGACACTTGTTTATGCAGAGATAATATTCTCTAAGGGGGGAAGGAAAAGAAAAAGGAAACTGGAGGTTTCTCTATATTTATACTCTGAAGGAAGCCACACGGAGCAGCCTGCACAGATAGAAGCTGGTGGAGGTTTCAAACATGCTGCTCCCAGCCTATCACTCTTATCTGCTAAAAAAAATTACAAACAGCTGCATTGGAAGATAAGGGAGCAGGAAGGTGTTGTATATGTTACCCAGATGTTACTAAAACCCTCCCCTGTTAAACTTATCTCCCCAGAACTAAAGACACCTCTAATCTTTTCTAATGGCTTAATCAAAGGAAATAAATGGCTTGGTATAATACCTTCTTTAAATTTCACATTACAGATTACACACACACACACACACACACACACACACACACACTCACATACACACACACACACTCATACAGAAGCAAAATTTAGGGTCATCCTTGATACCTATAAAAAGGAAATACAACCTCCATACTAAAATATTGCTTATATAGTTTCTCAAAACATAATAAACTGGGAAATATATCAGTAATGATCTCAAAATGGGGTTGGAGAGATGGCCCAGTGGGTAAAAAGCTGAGTTTGGATCCTTAGCACTTCCATGGGAGCTGGACACTGTAGTATGTCTGTCTCCTTAGGGCTATAAGGTGGATACCAGGGCTCACTGTTTGGTCAACCTAGCCAAAATGGTGAGCTTCTGGTTCACTCTTGTGCCTGTTCCTGAAACAAACATACTCACATATATGAGTACATATATGCATATATGCCCAACATACACAGAGGGGGGGGTTACCTAACTATTTAAAATACATTAAAACGGTAAATTTTTTTGGTAATTTTCTAGTCTTTTCCTTGTCTTTACATAGATAAAATCTTTGTTCCCTCATTATTTTAAATACCTATTGCATTCCTGCGATATGCCCTGTCTTGGACAGAAGGAAAGGAGAAAATGACTTACATTAAAGAAAGGGCTAAGAGATAAAAGGTGGAAAGCAGTGAAGAAGGGTTGTGTAAAGGTTGAAGAATGAGAATAGAGAAAGAATATTGACTATGTGTCCAACTGAGGTCCCAGGCCCTAGTCACACAGGGATGCATGAGGGTCATGGTGCACAGAAAAAGCGCTCTACACCAAATCCCATAGCCTTTTGTGGGCCGACTTCGAATTTGTGCTGAGCAATTCATCATTCTGGAATGCAAAACTGAGAGTCAAAGGTTCTTTAGAGAAAAGGTAGGTTGTTTTATGCCCATGTTTTACCCCAAGACAAGGGGCTTCCAGAGGACACGATCTGTGGTTCAGTGAGTGTCAGTACTGCCTCAGCCCCCCATGAACACCGAGAATGAGTTCCACCCCTCAGCACACGGAGCAACATGGCCAAGATAATCAATAGGTAAAGTGTGTTTTCTGATTGGAACAATGAAGGTGTTCCTCCAGGTGACCCCAGCCTTTCCTGTTGTCCATGCGCCCTTAGCTGCCCTTCAGCTAGACCTAAGTGGCTTTTGGATTTCCATTGTTAACTGCATTTGACTGTCCAAGGAAGAATAGGCGTTGTATTGAGCCTCCAGTTAATTTATCCTCGACTTCACGGTCCATGGTATAGGCTCTGTATAGAACACGCTCTCCTGAAACTGAGAATTTGGAAGCACCCTTTGTTTTTAAAGAATGCACACGGGGAAGCGTGTGACTTCTGTTAACTCCCTAACTGTATATCACACCAAAAAAGGAAAAGGCCAGGGCGGGCTCTGCTTCCTTTCTGGACTCTTCTTATGATCCAGTCACTTAACTCTCCTACAAGCAGGAACATTTGTATAGGCAAAACAAAGTTTAACAGTCTGGGTTATCAGGCAGCGCCTGCAGGGAACTCAAAAGAAGTGAGTGGGGGTGGGGGAACAAACCTTCACAGAGATCTGGAAAATAACAAGTACCAGTGAGAAGAGGTAAAGCTTCCTAAGACAGGAAACATAGCTGGAAGGTCTTGAGAAAATTCAAGACTTCCAAGAACCTCACATACTGATTGGTCACCGAGAAAAAAATAATCCTTAAATCATTATCGTCACCAGGTCACTAAACCTCTAGGGGACTTGTCTGATATTTGCTCCCTTTCCTTGGTTCCCACAAGTCAGAAAAACAAAAAACAAACAGGAAAAAAAAAATAAAACAAAAAAAACAAACAAAAAACCCCCAAACCATTGGCCCTTGGCCGCCACACTGTTTTTGAGATTATGCTAATAAGAAGCTACTCCCTTGGAATCTGTCTTGCACCCACGTGACCACTTTCAAGTCTCTTCCATGTGTTTGTCACAGAGTAGCCTCAGCAAACTCAAGCCACTACACGTGAAACGGGGCTCTGACTGCCAAGGGTTTAAAGGAAGGCAGTGGGAAATGTGACAGCCCTTGTGGACGAAGAAATCAAGTAGAAAGGTTAATGGTTTTTCCCTGACTCTGGCCTCTACACGCATACACATACATGTGTACCTACACACATGTGAACAATCAGGAACACACGCATTTCACAAAAGTTCAAAGTTTACCAAGCTGGAGAAATCAGCATCTGAAAGATGTCTCCTTACTCTCTGGCTCTACGTGCAGATGATGCCTTTTAAGCACCAGCTTGAAAAGCAGGCAGACTGGAGGGAGGGAGTTAGCTGGACCCTCTTTATTTTTTTTTCCAAAAACTCTTGAGTTTCTCTGCAGGATCTAAAATATTTATGCAGCATTTTTTTAATCTAGTTGTGTTTTCCTGTTTACTTTTTAATCTAAAGGTTTTCATTGTTGTTGCTGCTGATGTTGTTCATTATGAAAGCTTTACTCTAAGGATACAGTGTGTAGAGGCAGGGATGGAACCCCTGAGTGAGTTCTTCCCTCTGCCATGCCTTGGGCCCTCTGGCTTCTGCAGGGAGCCATCCTACACATTTCAAAGTCACTTTGGAGCCCACAAAGTAAACACATTCTTCAAGTTATTCATCTCTGCCCATGAAGGAGATTTTTTTTTTCTAATACTAAAGGTCATTTATATTAATATTCTAAGAACAAGTAGCCAGTGACCAAGTAGGGGCACTACGGACAAGGCTTTAAGGGGAGGGCAAATGCTGCTTCTGCCATCAGAGTGGATCTACTCAGCATCTAGCAATGTTTCATTAGCTAACAAGGCATTTGCTTCCAACGAGTGAAAACTGTAATAAAGATGTAATATTTTAAAAAGTAATGAACGTCATTTTTTTGCTCTATTTTATGCTGCTATTAAAACCGGCCTTAACTGTGTTTCTCATCTGCTCCTTTTCTTTAACTACCATAATTTATGCAGATAAATGTTGGGTGAATCACATCAGGAACACTATTCAGATTGCTACCCATAAATGTACTTAGCCATCATTTCCTTCTTCTCCTATTTATATGTCTTTATATTACAAAAATCAAGTTACCAACATTCAGAATGATATATTGTCATCAAAAGGCACTGAGGCATAACACCAAAGAGTAAATTATTTGTGGTTGAAGGTTAAAGCCAAATTTAAGAGATAGCAAAGCCTTTGTTATGTGGGACTCCTTTCAGACTGAAGCTGATGAAGGCAAGCTTACAAGTGACAGGAAGTGACACCCTGCAAACACTATCAGGCTGCAGATTTACTGCAGAACCCTAAAGTACTGTCAAGGGCAGATCAATGTTTCTGATACCTCACAAAATAATTTGGCTTTACATGATAGGTGTAATTTTGCATGAATTCAAAAGCCACCTTTGTATTTTAACACAGACCTGAGAAGTTGGCCTGTAGCCTTTCTTGTCCCCCCACCAGGAGCACAGCCCCCAGGAGGATGGGGCTAACAGGCCAGATTTCATCAGGGTCAGGGGTAGGAGGGCGGTGTCAGCCTCTGCAAAATCAGGACTCTTATCCCTTGCCATGGCAACGTTCGGACCCAGCACAAATAGCGCACAGGGTAGATGAGTTCTCACCCTTGGCAAGGAGGTTGACAACATGGGTGAAAGGGCCTGGCAAAGCAGAATGTGACTTTGCAGCAATCCCCAGTGGTGCCAAAGAGGCTAGCCAGGAAGAAAGGAAGGTGTCTGTCTGCCTCTCCCACCAAAAAGAAAGTCCCGCAAAGCCAGCACCCTGAGACCTGGGGATGAGCAAGGGACAAGGCTGTTTGGTGCGGAGCCTGTGGGTTATGTGGATTTTTAAGACAAACTAGTAGAGCAGCAAGTCCCGTGACATTGGTGTTTGGAGTACCCACCGGCTTCATTGTCCCCACTCTCTCTCACAAAACCTGAAGCTGTAGATTAGGCTAGACTCATAGAGCTAGCAAAGAGATCATCTTCACCCTGTCTCCCTGCACCGGGATTTTGGGTACATGTGCTGCCACACATGGGTACTGTGGATCTGAATCTTGGTCCTCAAGATTGCATGGAAAGCCTTTTTTACTGACTGAGCCACTACCCTGGTCCCCCAAATAGGAGTGCGGTTTTGAAGGAACAAGAATGGGTTTTTCTTCTGAATGATCTGTTCACAAGGATCCAACACCTCATGTGGTGGTTTGAATATGAATGTTCCCCCATAGACTCACAGATTTGAACGAACCTGTGGTCATCAGGGAGTAGTGATACTTGACCAGGATTAGGAGGAGGAATGTCCCTGGAGGTAAGCTTTGGGTTTCAAATGCTCACACCAGGCCTGGTTTCTCACTCTCTTCCTGCTGCCTGTTACTGTAGGTAAAGAACTGTTGGCTAACTCTCCAGCACCATGTCTGCCTGCTCACCACCAGACTTCTCATCATGATGAAAATGTACTAAACCTATGGACTGTAAGCCAGCCCCAATTAAATGTTTTCCTTTATAAGAGTTGCTGTGCTGTGTGGTGTCTCTTTACAACAACAGAAAGCCTAACTAAGACACCCAGCTAACGACAAAAGAAGTTGAGACTAAACAGGAGGATGGGAAAGTTGGCTCAGAGGATAAAGATGCTTCTTCTGAAGCCTGACAACCTGATGACATCTCTAGAATCCATGTAAAGGCTGAGGAAGAGAACCAGGTCCACCAAGATGCCCCCTGACCTTCAAGCATGTCATGTAGCATTCAGATTCCACACACACACACAAACACACAAAAGGGGGGAGGTGTCATATAGCATACAATGAAATGACAGTCACTAACAACCATTGAAATAAGATTTAAAAATCAATGAGCAAGAAAGGCATACCAACTACAAAGAAGTGTAATATATTTCATCATCTATCTTTGGGAGCTAATGCCAGGTCATACCTATGGTGTCTCCCAACACTCTGATCTTCTGTAACACAGGAAGTGACTCCACAACACAACACTGACACTCTGACCACAGGACGGTCACACTTGAAATAAAGCCGAAGGGACACATCCACTTGAACCTACATCCTTAAAAGTCTATTCTTAGTGAAGTTATAAAGTCATTAGAAAATGCCAAGAACTTCCAATAACAACAGGAGAGGGGAAGAGACTGCTATGTATTGTATAAACTGAATCTTGTTTATTTCCCATGAAAACTGAACTTTATTCTAGTGCTTTGGCTGCATGAAAGTAACATTGTTTGCCTCCTGGGGAATAGATAGTGCAGAGCCCAACATCCTTGTGTGCAACCATTCTTCCTCTTCAGCCACCCCCCTTTCAAGCAAAGAGATATTTAGCTGCAACTCCGTAGTGCTGAGAACAGCTGTACTTATTTTTGAGGGGTCCAGCCAAAGCTTGTTTCCCCAGCCTGGATCGATCTGTGGGAACATCCTCGGCAGTCCAGAGAGAGGAGAAATTTATAATGTTGTGTTTGAGACCCAATGATATTCTTAAAATCTGAACAGTTCTAGGTTCGACTGGCATTTAAAAGTACCTTATCTTAGAGCACTGTCTTGCAGTTCTGAGGCCTGGTTTTGTACTGTTCTAGTCTTTAATGTGCTGGTCAACACACAATATATGTTCTTCTCCAAACAGCTACCATCGCCACCATCCCCAATGTGAAACTCTTACCAAGCCAGTTTTCTACAGTTTCCCTTTCAGTCTAAAAAAGAAAACTCAACATTAAAAGGTCCTTTTATCTGAATTTGCCTTTTATTTTCTCAAACTATGTCACAGAATGTGGCTGAATAAAATCCAAGGTAACAGCTACCATATTGACCTAATTGTGTTTTCTTCTAATGAGCTGTGTTTAATACAATATGCCGCAGGCCATTGTCACATGCCCAGAATGCAATCTTGAGTTTCTTTTCAGCCTCTGCTAACTGCTCACAAGTGTCCATGTGTCTGCATACTTCCATGGGGAAACAGGATCCCTGTCATTAAAAGATCTGCTTCACATAGGGTAATATTGATGATACTCTGAAAAACAAGCATAAGCAATGGGTTTCAAAGAGCCCACAAGTTAGTGAGAGAACTGGTAAGATGTATCCGTTTAAATGAGAACGCTAAGTGCAACCCATAGCCAGACTGCCTGGAATCTGAAATGAACTTACATACGGATGCAAAATTGAGAGCCACAGGCAAGATACAAGACACGATTCATTTGCATTTCTATGGACAAGAACTGTCTTCATTTATACCACTTGCTTACAACGTAAAGATTTTAAAACCTACTCCAAGATAATATGAATCTTGAAGAACCAAAGGGGGTGGGTGACACAGGGCCGCCAGGAAACAACCCCCACCCCTCACCCTCCACCCCCAGCATAGTCAAAACTCTTTTATAAGTTTTTTATAACAAAGCAAAATGAATACAAATTGCAATTTTGTATTACTCTAGGTAAAACTGTCTACTCTGAAAGCCCATCACAAAAGCATTTTTGCTTGTGTGTTTCATTTCTGAGATAAGGTCCTATGTTGTTTATGTTTTTGTTTTTGCTTTTTTGTTGTTGTTGTTGTTTGTTTTTGCTTTTTCCAGGCTGAACTTGAACTTGAGATACAGTCAAAGATGGTCTTGAATTTCTCATCCTTCTGCTTCTAAGCAACCAAGTTCTGGGAATGAGAGGTGCGCACAGCTCTGCCTGGCTTCCTCACGAATGGATACTCTATAACCTCATTTTAGAACATTGTGTCACCCCAGAATGATGCCTGAGGAACACACAAAGCTCATATATACACAGTAATGATAGACCAGGCATCAACCAAGAAAGCCAAAGATATACAACCAAGAAGCTCTGGAAAAGTCAAGACAGGCAGTTGGCTGAGGCAACAGCCTATGCTTTAGCAAGAGAACTAGAAAGAGCTAGTAAGATGTATCAGTTTGTATGGCTGACTGTGGGTGTCTCGGGGCAGATGCCCTAAGGTTCTCCTTGTGGCTCTCGGGTTAGAGCTCAATGATCTGAAATGATAAAAAGCCCAGACTTCTTCAGTGGGTGGAGCAGAAATAACCTGTAACATTAGCGTGTGACTCTCAGCTCTGGCCCTCACAGCTAAAGTTACAGATATTCCAAGTTCCTACCTCAGATAAACTAAGTCCGGTATTGGTACCAGGGACTCTCTGTTACACAGAGAATGTGGTGGTTCAAAGCAGATATCTCCTGAAGTCTCAGACAATGGATAGTTTGTCTCAAATTGATGGTACAATATGAAAGGTTCGAGAAACAGGCTTTAAATTTAAAAGAAAAATGTGGGTCATCTCCAGCTCGCTCTTTTTTGTACTTGAAATTGAACATGTGAGTTCCTGCTTCCATGCCTTAACCCTCTGAAACCATAAACTCAAATAAACTCTTCTCTAAGTTGCTTCAGCCATGGTATTTTATCACAGCAACAGAAAAGAAATGACTACAAAGGATGTTTACATACCTCCTGTTAGAGACCGAGAGGCCTATCCCTCATTACCATAACCCTGGGACCCACAAGTGGAAGGAAAGCTTTACCCACTAGAGACAGAGAAGGAGAAGCTATTCATAGACATGGGGTTCTAGGAAGGCTGAAGCCAGCCTCCACCTCTTCCTAGTATTCTTTGCGCAAACACCAGAGTACCCCCAGAAAATGATACTCTAGTCTTTCCTAACAACAGCTGAGCTCACTCAACACCAAACAAAAATAAAATCAGAATTGTAAGCAAGCCAGGCTGTTCATGCTTTGGTCAGCCTGATCAGAGATCCACACACAGTTAGTTCTAAGAACACAGAGTCTTCTAGAAAAAGTTCAAGCAGAGCGTGGTTATTCAAAGGCGCCAGCTCCAATCCTCACAGACTTCATGAGTACATGTCCCCGTGAGTTATTGCTTTGGCAAATGAACAGTGAGTTATGTCCCTCGGTCATTTCACCCGGGGAAACTCTCCCAGGCTGCCAAAAAAGCAAAACTATGCAGGACGCCCCCACCAGCGACAAGATACAAGTTTCACTTCATAAATCAACAAGAAACCAAGAAGGCAACCAACTGAAAAAGGCCAGCTATACCGATAAAGCATTTGCTTAATTCACCTCATTCTGGGTAATTGATTTTTTTTTTTATTTCACGAACAAGTAATTTTTAATGTAAATAATAAACCCAGTTAACCATATATTCTCCATGCCTGTGGGATGAGGAAGTTTTTATCTGAATTAATTGGGTGATTTTTCACTAATACAGATTTGTTGCTTTTACTTAAGACTCCGTTTTTAATAAAATTCCTCCTCATCCTTACCCTTGTCCCACTATTTGGACAAAATGGAGACCAGTAGGAGGGAATGTGGCATGTCCCATGTTTCTCTCTTCAGAAAGGATGACCAATGGTACATCTCATAGCTTCTGTGCACGAGATTCCCAGCTTCCCGACTTAGAATGTGCTTCTTATTCTATTCTTAGACCTAATAGTCAAGTGGCAATGGTCAACCAGCATCTGTGTCATACTTTTGTATAATGTTAACACATTGTAATTTGAACTTTAGAATCTAAACTGAATGGTAATGAGTAGGAAACAAGCTATTTTCCCAGGGGATCTAAGTATCTGCCATTTCTAGGTGAAACAATCAGCTAGGCCACAAGAAGAGGCCCTGGGCCTACCTTCTCCTCTGCTTCAACATCTCCATTTCATTTTCCTGGAGTAGATTTTATTTCGGCTGCTTGAAGTGATTTTTTTTTCACAAGTTCCAATTAAAAGGCTAAAATTAAAAATTCAATTTCACTATGCCCTCCACTGCAAAGTCCAAAACTTTGTGTTGTATTTTCTTTAAAAAAAAAAAAAAAAAAAAAAAAAAAAGGAAGAAAGCCAGTTATGTTTTGTAGAGGTGCGGTATGGTGAGGTGGGAGGGGTCCCAGCCATAGTATAATATAGAATAGAGTTTATTTGGGGCATGGGAAGGGAGTTGAAAAGGGAGGGGTGGGGGAGAAGAGAGGCAACCCAGAAACACATGGAGGGAGGAGAAGGAGAGAGAGGGAGTAAGGGGTCAAGGAGAGAAGGGGCAGAGAGCAAGAGAATAAGGGAGAGGAGGGAGAAGATAGTCCTTTTTATAGTAAGCCAGGCCTACCTGGCTGTTGCCAGGTAACTGCGAGGCGGAGCCTAGAAGGGATGCTAATACTTTGTGTGCTGCCTTTGCCTGGAGCCAGGAGCCACACTTGCACACATGTACATCCACCACACACATATACATACATCGTACATGTGTGTGTGTATGTGTATCTAATATGTATATAGAGATATACTCCTAGAGGCAATAGTCTCTCATCATTATATCAGGGTCTAGAGGGAAGGCCTTGGTTGGCTGTCTGCTATTCATCACTTTTCTCTTCGTCATTCCAGTTATGGTCCTTAGAGCAGCAGCGTGGCCATCCTCTGGGTGGTGTCAGAGACACACACTCTGAGACCCCAGTCAGACATGCCCAACCAGAAATCTACAGTTTTTAACAGGAGGCCCCACAGGTGTGTGAGGCATGGGTCTCATGCAGACTCTGAGTGTCCTCTGTCAGAAAGTCACTTGGTCCCTCTCCGAGACCTTCTGAGAGTCTGGTACAGTCTCCTGCAAGACCCTAGCAGAGGCCTCCTTTGGGATTTCCAGTGGCAGCTACCCAAGCTGGGCAGCCACTGGGGTAAGCTGGGGACATGCCAAGGGTGGTGATGGGAGTGGCCTCCCCTAGCCAGAGTGTTTCCACACAACAAAGCCATTAATTAAGATCAGCCGGGCTGCTGGCAAAGCAGCCACTCTGGCGTTCCTGTCTGCCAGGGACTGGTGCGAGGTGTGAGAATCTGGGTAGCCTTCTCCGCGATTCTGCCCTGCTGGTGTTGATTGTGTATGATTAATGATTTAAAGGAATAAAAAGAGAAAGGTCAACTTCTGAGTTCAAGACAGAGCAGCTACACAGGGAGTAATTAAGATACTTGTGTAAGCATGATTAATAAGCACATGCGGACACTCTCAGCAGTAAACAAGATGCAAGCAGATGGTTAGCAAAGAAAAGGCTTTTCTCCTTTTCCCTCTCTCTCTCTCTCTCCTGAAAGCAATTTTTCAGTCACTTGAAATTTGGCTTGTGAATCTATTTCCTGCCCCCAAGTCTTAAAAAACTCATTATCTCCACAATCTTGGGACAGAAAAAAAAGGGGGGGGAAACAAGCCCCTTCCATGCCCCTTCATTCTCTGAAGAAAAGAAACCCACATAATTTTATTTTATTTTTACAGATAACTAGAGTATGCTTGTAAAATAGCTGCAGCTCCTCTTTGTCTCTTACCGCCTTTTATGTCAGCCATCCCAGGAACTGGAGAGCCTGACAAGGTGTCTCACTGAAAAGTCTTTTAACTCCCACCTACCACCTCTCCCTGCTGTCCATGACGGGCAGAACAGAGGCATCAGCTGTGGCGGTTCTGGAGAGCGCTGGCAGGCAGGTGTCAGAGCCGTCCGGTGGGCACCCCTCTCCAACGCTAATCAGCCCCGGTGTTCTTTTACAATCCATACCTAATTCGCAAGTTTCATTCTTTCTGAAAAACAATTACTAGGTTTTGAAGTTCATTGTGCATTTACTCAACTGTCTCTTCGCATTAACGTAAAGTGGGAACAAGAGGAAAATAGAGTCAGCGGGGAAGGGACATCAAAAGATGCTAAGAGTGGGTGAAGGCTTTATTTTAAGACTAATATAATTACAGATGTGTGTAATACTTTACAATAAATGCAACACAAAAGGTGTATCCTGTACCTGAGAGAAAGAGAGGGCGTGCAGACAGAAAGAAAAACAGAGATAAAGACCCTCTGCCTGCACACCCCTAGAAGGAAGGAGGAGAGAAGAGAAGGTCATTTATGATTTCGGAAGACAAAAAGATGTTTTTGACGCTCAACCAGTAAAAGTATCTGTGTTGCTTGGCAGGAAAATAATAAGGCAGTGGCGGAGTGGGCAGTCTTGGTTTTTCCCCTCGGTAATGAAAGGGAGAAGAGAGGGGGGAAAGGAGAAGGAAGAGTGTGAACAAAAGAGGGGAGGAAGAGCCACACAGGAGGGAAAGAAGCTGGAACTTTAAAACCAGGGAACAAAACTGTCAACCTTAATGAAGAAGAGACTGTTGCACTGCGCTTCTGAATTCTCTCCTCAAACATCCTGAGGGGCAGAGCCAGCAGCCCCTGGATTGTTTTTGTCCTACGGGGCCACATGTACATACTCTACTCCCAATAAGGTGCCATGTGGGGCCCAGGGGCTGGCTGCCTCAGCAGAGCCTTCAGCCCCACTGTCCACCTATCTTCAGCTAACCGCAGGCCAGCCATCTTCCTTCCTGCCCCTCAGTCCTGCCCCTGGTGAGCTTCTTCAACCCTGGTAGACAACCCTAGCCTGGCCACAAAGGTCTCAAAGCGGTGACTCTTAAGGGCAGTCGGGAAGCTTGGAGAACAGGTTGTCTGCTTGCCTCTCTTTGACGATCACCAGCAAGGACAAGGGTCCTAGCATCGTCCCCAGAGAAAAATTCTAGCATGATCTTGTGATACATGGCTTCCTGTCTCAATTTTACTTGCTCAGTTGTAGTAGTTCTGAAGTCATCCAGGTCTAAAGGTGTTGAGAAAACACAGGTTTCCAAAGATGGGGAGGGGGTACTTAAAATTAACTAGGCCGCCCATCGTCCAAATAACTCCTTTCCTTCAGAAACACCCGTGCTAACCTGATCCACCTCCACGAGTCACTGTGGCCCACACAGAACTTCATTTTCCAGACCCACTTGGCTTGAGGAAGCCCTGCCTTCTCTAGAACTTGGGTTCCCGGGAACAACCTTCGAGAAGCCCACTGCCCATTTCAGAACGTTTTATTCTTTGAAGACAGCGACAATGTTCCCCCTCTTCCCACTTCCCTGGCCTGAGCACAGCAGGCTCACAAGGTTGCTAGCCTTTGATTCATTTTTTTCCACCAGCCCAGCCGACTTCTGTATTTTCACATTCTCTTTGAACTCTGGGAAGCCACTGCAGAGCTCAGGGGAGACTCTCTTTCTTACAGCACAGAGGGAAGTTGACTTTGCATGTTCCTAATTCAGCTCCAGTGGCACCGGGGTTTTCCCTACCCATCCCACAGTAGCAGGAAGGATGACTTGAATGCAGTCTTTCTGCCCAGATACTGTGTAACTACTCCATGTGCTACAAGGCACATCCTCTTGATTTCACGATGGTTTTCAGTGGGTGGGTCACTTTGCCTCCTTAACCAGACCGTGAACTCCGTCTGCTCACAGTGCCCTGCAATGCATGCTGGTAAAAAAACGTAAATGGAACATATAAATAAATCATAAATCCGTAGATGGTACTAACGGGCTGATCAGTGACTGGCATCTTCATGCTGCTGCCCAGTGACATGAGGAACAAGGACTGTCTGGGGTGCTGAGGTCACCTGCACAGTCTCTTCCCCACTCCCTTGCTCTGGAGGCCAGACTTTCACATTATTATCTCTCAGGCTGGCCCACAAATGAAATAACGTGATGCCTAATTTTGCATCAACCCATTAAGCTGCCTTAAGCACTTCAATATTCCCCCAAATGTACTTCAGTATATGAACTTGCACTTAGCGCTATCAACAACACACTGACGCTTTGTTTTATAGTTGCATGTTAATCTACAATCTGTTTTATGCAATCGAATACATTATTCGGGATGGTGATGTATAAATTTAAGTCTTAGTCCATGAAATATCATTTATGATTAAAATTCTAATCTCTTAGCAGGGGAGCTACCTGCTCACAAAAGCAATGGCTAAGAGTCTCAGGGTATAAATGGTAGTGACCCTAGGGTTGGTCACCTGTCACACTCAGGAAATGTACTGAGGACAGGATGGTACTGGGGATGAAAGGGTGGAGCGAGGGTATGTTTAGGGACTGAAAAGATGGCTCAGTGAGTAAAAGTGCTTTTTGTACAAGTGTGAGGACCTGGCTTCAGATCCCCAAGACCCACTTGAAAACTAGGTACAGCAGCTCACACCTTTAACACCCGTTTTCAGGAGGCAAAGACAACTGGCACCTAGGGCCGGCCAGCCTAGCTTTCGTGCCTCCCGGCCCAGGGAGAGAATCGATCTCAAAAGATAGAGATAATAGAAGTCATCTGATATTGATCTCTGGTTTTCACGTGAACCCACATTCAACCATGCTCACACTTGCGTGCGCGCACACACACACACACACACACACACACACACACACACACACACATACACTCACACACACATACATACATACATACACACACACATACACACACACATACACACATACACACACACACATACACTCACACACACATACATACATACATACACACACATACACACACACACACATACACACACACACACACACACACACACACACACACACATTGTCTTGTCTTCAACTAAAGATTCACTCTGAACCTTGGCTTGCTGTTGCCTTCTTCCAGAGTCCTTAGCGGGACAATAGAAACAGCAATGAAGGCTCACAGAATTCAACCTGGTGAAGCTAATGTTTTCTACTTCTCTCATTTCTAAGGTGAAGACACTAAAGTCCAGCAGAAGCGCTCACTCTGGCAAGACTAGGCCCTGCAGCACAGGCCTCTACCCACCCAGGGCCCTTTGCTTCCTCTTCCCACACAAACATTCATCACCAGACTGATTAACATGCTAAAAACTGGAAGACCATTACAAGCTCCCTGTCATAAAATAACTGTTCAGCAGATTCTCTGAGAACAAGATAAGAGTGAAGCTCCGTTGAATAAATGAAGTGAGGGCTAAAAACAGAGCCCTTGCTGTTCTAAGAGAAACAACAGCCAATAGAACGAATGAGGCAGGAACAATAGGGAAAAGAGGCTAGGAGGAGGTCATTAAGATGTCAAAAGATAGTGACATAAAGGAGCTCCAGGGAGGGACCATAACAGCTGGCAGCATGGAGGAAAAGCCTGGAAACAGGCTCTAGAGGAAGGCAAGGTAGAAATGAGAGGCTCAGGCAAACACACTTGGACCAAATCACACAGAAGGGCTGGCCTCACTTTTTGGTAGAATATGTCATCTGTCGGCATAAGAAGGTTCCACCAATAGACCCAACCCCTGTCTTTTCCTTGCCTACAGCAGCAACAGGCACTCTAAAAAGAGGCATCTGCCACCCTTTTATACTCTCCTCTCCTCACAGTCCTGCCAGGAGCCCGAGTTCTAGTTCACTGTGGAAGACTCTAACACCAGGGCCATACCATCGGTCTGGCTCAGCTTCCCCATGCCCGAACACAAATAGCCTCTCCAAGCCTTCGCAAACACAAACATGAGCAGGTAGATCTCAAGGCTCAAGCGCATGGGGTGGTTTGCCTCCACAGGATCAAGTGCGCAGCAGATTGGCTAGAAAGATAATAGCAAGAATAACTAAAGCAAAAACAAACAAACAAACAAACAAAAAGAAGAATTCACTGTGCTAAAACAATTTCACAGAAAATAGAAATGGTCAAGGGGTGGTTACTCTCAGAGGCATGTGGTCATCAAAGCCTTTACCAACTGTGTTTTACTGTTTGGAAGTCATATCTCTTCCAGAAGCACCAAAGCCCTTAGAGAAGAAAGATGTTAGTGCAGATGTGCTGTTTGGTCTCTATACTGTTGTACAGGTGATTGTAGACTGTCAAATGCTTTCAGTTATGATAAGAAATTTACAGAGTTAGTTTTCCCTGCTTTGATGGCCACAGAAAGATGTATAGTTACCTATGCCTGCTAAAGTGGCAAAGTCTTCAATAGAGAGGTTGATTCTAGCCAAATCTCTCTCTCTCTCTCTCTCTCTCTCTCTCTCTCTCTCTCTCTCTCTCTATGTCTGTCTCCCTCTCTCTCTCCTTCTCTCTCTCTCTCTCTCACACACACACACACACATACAGAGAGAGATAGAGATAGAGAGAGACAGAGACAGAGAGAGACAGAGAGAACTCTTAAACTATTTCTCCTCTCTGACTCTAAGGAGAAAGAGCTTAGGAAATGGAGTTCAGCTGCCAAGAGTCTCTGTGACTAATGTGACATCATTTATAAGAAATCTATCAACAACTAGAGCAAAGTTCATTTAACTGTTTTAGCCTCCCAAACAAGGAAAGTGTCACTTGACTTAAAAGAGGGACATTGTGACTTCCAGACACTAAAAGGGTTTCCTTTTAATTTTCACTTTTCTCTTCTTCTCAGATACAGGCTTTTCCCATTCTTGCCGTAACTGCTTTGGGTCTGTGGCACATCCCCGTTTTCCCAGAGAGCCCCTCTTTACTGTCAGATGTCTCGCTTTGCCAGTCTTTCTTTCACACTGGGTGGTTTGTGTTCAGGTCTAACCTAAGGCTTGGCTTTACCTTTGGGACTAAATACACCCAAGCTGAACAGTCTTTGCAGCAGTAAAATGGTTATCAAGTCAAGAGGAGGAGACAGGGGTGGGCAGGGAAGAAAGACACAACACAAACCATGCAGCAGCATAAGTAGCAATGACCATGGAGACATTGTGAACTTGCATAGGTAAAGTGCACCCATTTATTCCCACTCCAAAGCTAATGTCAATAGACTTCCAGGTGGGCAGTGCTGGTGGTCTAGAGTCAACCAAGGTGACACTGATGAACTGACAAGTCCAAGGAACATTATAGAAGATCCTCAACATATAAATAAGGCTTAACAATACTGGAATATGACTATGTGTCTCCCCCATCCAGGAAGCGGAGCCTTCGGCCACTTGTTATTACAACATTCTAATCCCCAGGAACAAATACTGCAAAGCCAGACAAAAACTCTTTCAGCCAAAGAAAGCCCTGCTTTCCAGCTTCCTGGAAAGCGTATACTTTAGCATAGTCCTATATTATAGTCAGAAAAAGACAACTTGGTGAGGACCCCTCACATTACAGAGGGGAGTACACTGACTGCTGGTGTGAAAATGTCCTTGCGGTAGTAAGCTGGGGACTCAGACTCAACAAAGCAAACATTGGACAACAATCAACTTCTTCAGGAACTTTAAGACACCTGAGCTTCAGAGTTCTGGAGAAAGTACTATCACCCAGCCAATATGAGAGGTGCAGAAAGGAATGCTAGGGTCCTTGTTGTTATTGTTGTTGTTTGTTGACTGTGCTTATATTGAGATGCTGTGGAACAGAAGCACAAACATGGGTCTATGGATTTGAGATACATGAAGGTGTACTTTCACAGTCAAAAATAAAATACTTGGTGCTAAAACCCCAGTACTACTAAAGAAACTCCCTCTAAAAGATAAGGGTACTCACAGAATACTACTCAGTGAGATGCTTGCCTCATGCTTATAACCATGAGCCCCTGAGTATGATCTCCAGAACCAAGCTGAGTTGTGTGTCACCCCAAATCTGAATGTGGGTGACACCCACCTCTAATTCCAGCACTGAAGAGGTAAAGCCGAGGGGAGGAGGTGATATTTCTGAGGCTCGCTGGCCAATCAGCCTACCCTAACCTGTGAGCTCCAGAACAATGAAGACTCTGTCTCTAAGGAAGACTTGTTTCCTGAGGGTGACACCCATGTTGTCTTCTGCCTTCTCAACTTGTAAGGCACCTGCACACACATAAGCTCTCCTGGTGTGGCAAGAGAACTCACACTCAGACCTGGACCTTAGCAAGAGGGAACTGGAAACTGAAGAGTGTGATTTGTCCTTCTGGACCTACCCCCCCCACCCACCCACCCACCCATCACCTCCAGTGACAATTAGTAGTTTCTGTAGAACATTCTGTGAAAACTAACAAGGCAGTGAGATCAGAGGCAGACTTTTCCTTCACACTGAAGCTTAAAAGAGGGCTGAAACTAATGAATGTTCAGTTCTCATCAGCTCCTAGCAAACTGTCTTTTAGCCTCACCTGGAGTAGGAATGAAAGAGCCCAACAGTTCAGTCACATTCCCCAAAGAAGTCCTACTCTTGGCTTGGACAGCTTTGAGACCAAAGAGCGGGGGGGGGGGGGGGGGGGGGAGAGGAGGGGGGCTCACAGCAGCTGGCTACTGTGATCACCTTATCTTAAAAGGAAATGCACCCGAGTCCAGAGATAAAAGACCAGCCTAAAGTGACAAGAAATGGCCTTCAGGACATGCCATTCACAAGAAAAGAGGGTAGCAGAAATGTTGTTTTAACTCCAAGTGAGAATGTTTGCCAAAATATTTTTTTCGAGGTGCATGAAAAATTTGAATGAACAAACGAACTATGTGTTGACTGGCGAAGGCTGTTAATGTGTGGCGGGTGGGGGGGTGGACAAAGTGGTCAAAGTGAACTGTATTCCTCCCACAGTGTTTCCTGAATCCTGGGAATAAACAAAAGAAAGATGGGGGAGGTCAAAAAAGGAGAGGAGAAAGAGGAAGGAAGGCAGGAGGGCCGAGGAGTCTTATCAACCATCTCCCAGCCATTCTCTAAAAAAGAATTTACGAAAAGACTTCCATGGAGGAAAACTTACTATACATTTTGCCAGAAGCAAAGTCCTAGGCCCAAAGATGAAAAGAAGTAGGGAGGCTCACCAGCCCAGAGCAGGGGCTTAATGCTTCACAGAAATATTCACAAACAACTCTGAGAAGAAGCAGGTTATCTAACAAGAATAATTCTAGAAAGCACCAGATGCAGAAAGGACAACGGCTAGTCCCCAGCTACGTTTATCTGCCCTGACAGCGCTTGTCTTGACCTGGCAGAACTCTAGTGTCTACACGGTGAACATAAGGATAGACACAGTTTTGACACAACCCCATCCAGTCTCCAAAGGTCGGGAGGATTGAGCATGTTGCTTCAGTGCCTCCACTAATCCAGAGACACGCCAATCTGCTTACTGCTACTCCACATCAGGAGGTTCGGATTTTCCTTATCGAGGGATGTGGGGTTTGCTTTGTCAGAACCTGGTGATTATTAACACAAGGCTGAGTGCCCATGGCTGCAGTGAGTTTTTACAAATTATCTGGGCCTGGCATGCCCGGGGAAAAGCGATGAAACCAACAAGATGGTGGTAACTATTGTTGGACGTTCTACTCTGAGAACATAAAAGCCACATGGTGGAGCATTGAGAAATTAAATTCATGGCCTGGAAAACAAGCCAAGATTAAAAAATGTCATGTTGATACAGTAGGTGCTCTTGAGAGTGAGGGCGGAAAGCTGTCAGCAACTGGATTGATTACATTTTCATAGCATCTCAGGGAGATGGAGGTGGCGAAGGGTCCAGGGTATTATGCCCTTTGTTGCAGGAAGGGGGAGGGGCACACACCATTGCTTTCATCAAAATTCTATGTAAGAGAAAATCCACCATCACAAAGCTCAAAACACTCCATCATTAGAGACCTGTACTGACTCTCCCCATGGAAGGTTTGGTAGAAGTTGGCCCTTAGCTTCCCTTAGAGCTGTACAAAGTTCTGCACATAGCAGTGAGACTCATTACCGACAGACGACTTAGGAAGATACAGTCTCCATGAGCCTGCTGTAGTTCTTACAAACACCGAGGAGCCAACAGTTCTCCTAGAGTTCAAAGAAAAGACACAATCATGTGCTTATTTCAAGAGACCATGAAACTTCCTATCAACTAACGTCCAGCTACCTCCCAGTAAGGCTGAAACTGGAAGGAATCCCCAGGTGGGAGAAGTCCTAACTGTTTGCCATGGTGAGAGGAGACACTACAGGTGGTAATGCTTCACACATTACGACATGCTGTGTCCCAGATCTGCTACATGGTACCAGATTTGGCGGCATGGGTACACAGAACACAAAAGCCTACTGTGGAAATATCAACAAGGGAAAGCAGGAGGAAGACTGGAACTTCCCATAGGTGAGACAAAAGAACACCGGGAGAAAAGAAATGGGCTCTCTCCTCTCCAAGGAAAAGACTTGAGATGACATTCAGGGCTGAGTCAATATTGTTTTTCTCACTTCCCAACAATGTGAAAGACACAAAAGAGCTTCTCTCCCCTGAAGAGAGACAGGGTACCCTTTGATCTGTAGCAACCACATACACTGCTGAGGATCATCCTCTCTGGTCCTGCTTGCTCACCACAGGGGCTTGTCCTTTGACCACAGCCTCACCTCTGGGGTGGGGGACCTCCAGCCTACCACAGATGGAACCAAGAAGGGTCATATGAGGGTCACAAAGGTAGTGGCCTCAAGCTCATTAGGAATCTGAGCCCACTGGTAAGAAAAGGGTCCCCCTCCCTTCCTCCTAAAGAGCAAAATTACCATTTCAAGTTTGTTTTCTACCCCCCCCCTTTTTTTATTTGTTT